>NC_134902.1:549386-587234 GCF_041734735.1 Babylonia areolata | reverse complement strand
TAGTTATTGCTGTTGTTGTTCATGCTGTTGTCGTTGGCTTGGTTGCTGTTGTAGTTGTTGCTGTTGTTGTGGTTATTGCTGTTTCTTTTGTAGTTGTTGTTTCTGTAGTTGTTTGTTTTGTGGGTGGTGTTTTTGTTGCTATTGATATATATTCCCCCCTCTTTTCTCTGTGTGTGTGTGTGTGTGTGTGAGATCTATTTTTTAAAAATTATATATATATATATATATATATATTGTTTTTTTTCCTCCACTTATTTTTGACTCACTTGTGTAAACAAAGTGAGTCTATGTTTTAACCCGGTGTTCGGATGTGTGTGTGTGTGTGTGTGTGTGTGTGTGTGTCCGTGTGTGTGTCCGTGTGTCTGTGTGTCCGTGGTAAACTTTAACATTGACATTTTCTCTGCAAATACTTTGTCAGTTTACACCAAATTTGGCATAAAAATAGGAAAAATTCAGTTCTTTCCAGTCATCTTGTTTAAAGCAATATTGCACCTCTGGGATGGGCACCAAAAAAAGAAAAAAAAAGAAGCCTAATTATATGCAAGCTGCATTTACTGTTATATTTATATTTTTTGTATTCTCTAAACTTGGCACTTTGATCTCTTATTCTGACACAACAACAAGAGGAGTCCTTATTATCATTTTTTGTTCAAACAGGAACTACTTTTGCTAAGCATGGAATTTTTATTTATTTGGAAACGTTTTTATGCAGATAGCAAAAAAAGGAAATTACTCTGTAATTAATGCTAGGGGACTTAATTTATCGGAAGTTAGTCTTGAAGGCCTTGCCTGTCTTGTTTTTATTATTTTACTTTCTTGTTCATATATCCCAAACCCGTCCCCCCCCACCCCCGTTTCTCACTCCTGCCCTCTCATCCCCCGCCCACCTTTTCCCCTTCCCCTTCCCTTTCAGAGCCCTTTCTTTCCTTCACACACACACACACTCACAGTTCTACTCACCCTTCTTTGCTTTTTGTGTCCTTTCCTGTGACTTCTCATCACTTTCTTTTCCTGAACTTTACTCTCTCGCTCTCTGTCTGTATCTTTCTGTCTGTCACTCACTCATTTCATTTGCCTGAAGAAGAGCCTGTGGCTCGATACGTCGCCTCTGTTATCCCACGAAAGTCGACTTTTACCAAGATTCTTTTAGTCTACCTCTTACTATTGTTGTTGTAGCTGTTGTTGTTGTTGTAGCTGTTGTTGTTGTTGTTGTTATTGCTGTTGTTGTTATTGCTGTTGTTGTAGCTGTTGTTGTTGTTGTTGTTATTGCTGTTGTTGTAGCTGTTGTTGTTGTTATTACTGCTGTTGTTGTTATTACTGCAGTTACCGTTGTTGTTGTAGCAGTTGCTGCTGTTGTAGCTGTTGCTGTTTTTGTTGTTGTTATTGTTGTCGTTGCTGTTGTTGTTGTTTTTCTTGTTGTTCTTGCTGTTGTTGTTGTTGTTGCTGGTGTTATTGATTGCTGTTGTTGCTGTTCCTATTGCTGCTCCTGTTGTTCTTTGTGTTGTTGTTATGTTGCTGTTCTTTTTGTTGCTGTTGTTGTTCTTACTGTTGTTGTTGTTGCTGTTGTTGGTTTTGTTGTTGTAGCTGTTGCTGTTGTTTTCATTGCTGTTGTTGATGTTGTTGATAATAATAATAATAATAATAATAATGGATACTTATATAGCACACTATCCAGAAATCTGCTCTAGGTGCTTTACAAAAACGCTTTGTTAACATAAAACATTACATCTATGTTACATACACACACCAAAATATGACTAAACACACACACACACACACACACACACACACACACACACACGCACACATACATTTTAATAATACATGTTTATCTAACAGCTACCCTAACACATACACACACATAGGCAGGCACAACCTTACATAAACGCACGCACACACAATACACATTCATATACATGCATGCAGGTATGTACACATACATATGTATACATACATAGTCAAGCACAGCTAACAAAAAGGAAGTGGACCTGCCACAATTGAACTTACTGCTGAGGGAAAAGGTGAGTTTTGAGACGAGATTTAAAAGATGCGAGGGAATCGGAATGACGGAGGTTATCAGGAAAGCTTGTTCCATGTCTTCGGCGATTGAAAAGAAAACGATCTGTGTCCATAGGTCTTACTTCTGACGTGAGGTATCCTGAGAAGTCGAGTATCAGAGGAAGAACGGAGCTGGCGAGACGGGGTATAGATATGGAGGAGTTCAGAAAGATACTTGGGGCCAGATCCGTTGACTGCAGAAAAGGTCAGAGTGGATAGCTTATAGTTTATTCGATCAGAAACAGGCAACCAGTGGAGAGACTGAAGGAGAGGAGAAACATGGTCAAATTTAGAAGCTCTGCAAATGAGTCTGGCGGTGTTATTCTGAATTCGTTGGAGTCTAACAGATATTTGGGAAGGCCGGCCAAAAGAGAGTTGCAGTTATCCAATCTTGAGAGAACCAGAGAGCATACAAGTGTCTTGGTTGCATCGGTTGAGAGATAGTGGTGGACAGAGGTGTGCTATTGATCAGAACAGAGTCAGGAAAGGAAGGATGTTGACGAAACTTCTTTGGACAGGAGTAATATAAGGGATGGGGGTTCTATATGTAACGGATTTAAGCGTTTGACCTAGTTAGCGTTTTGGATGGAGGTATCAAGTGGGTCAACCGTTCACATATGAACGTTTGACCTAGTTAGTTTGAGTACGCGCGATCCTTAAATATGTGTATGGAGAGCGAAACGGTCGCCCCGTTCCCCGCGCGTGTGTGTGTGTGTGTGCGTGCTGGCAAGCTAGCGACCGCTCGGCGTGTGTGGCCCGAGCGGGATCAATAGCTAAGAGTGTGGTCCCGCCTGCCTCGCAGATCTTCCCACCCGCGTGCTCGGCTTGTGATCACCCCTTTAGAGAAATACATTATATTGTAAATATAGAAAAAATGCCTTTTCCGCATAACATTTGCGAGTACCCCAAAGTTAAAACAAGTGGAGTATGCGGCCGACCTTGCATGGGACTCTATTGCAAAGATCATATTAAATGCCATAGAAAAGGAATGCCACTTCCAGTACTTTGTTTAAAATGCAACCTTTATGTACGCACGAAGTATGCTATTTGTTGTACATGTAAGTATAAAAAAGAGAAGCCTCCTCCCGTGGAGAAAAAGATTGATCCTATACCCGATTGTGGAGAACATTCAAGCGACTCTGAGGATGAGGATTATGTTTCTGATGATGATGATGAAATTGACCCTTTTGAAGCCTATTCTAGAGGGTATATTCCACCCTTTGGTGGAGTTATCATTGGATTCAGAGATTGATCAGTTTGTGAAATCCTATTAGACAAAAGATTATATATAGAACATATTGAGAGTAAAAATGGCGCAACGATATTCTGAAAAGTATTACCGTGATCTTGCTTCTAAAAAAGAGATTCCTAATCATGAATCTATGAATAAAACTGAGTTGATTAAAGCACTGGGGTTTGATGCTTTGGAGGGGGAGACCAATGCTACGCTTTAAGATATTGCACGAAAGCTCAAAATTCGTGGTTTTAGTAGAATGAAAAAAGATGAACTTATTAAAATTATACGTAAACTACAACATAAAGCTGAATCCACGGAGGAGATTGGTAGTATTATTAAAAATTATAAACTTGCGGCTCTTCCAAATGAAATAGATCCGCTTTTGTTTATGATAAGTAAAGTGGACACTATTAACCAAAGAGCTATTCCACTGACCAAACAAAATATTGTTTTAACGGTAGAGTTTGCTCAAATTAAAAATGATGATACTACTGTAGCTGTATTTCGATCGGAATATCAAAGTATTATTGATGTTGTTGATGATCAAGATATTGAAAAACAAATAAAACATATTTTGTTAAAAATAGAAAATTTTACAAATGAAGGTTCAGGATGGTTCATTAAAAGAATCTTTAGTTTATGGGTGAATAGAGTTTCTATTACATCTCCAGGATCCTTTATTGAATCACCACAGTGGTTAAAAAATAAGAGCTGTGATTAATATTAAAAATAAAGATGATCAATGTATAAGACATTGTTTACGTGCACACAAGTTTCCAACAAAAACGAATTCTAATTTAACTTCTGCCTATCCTTCTGATGATGGGTTAAATTTTGAAAATATTGACTTTCCTACACCTATAAAACAAATGACAAAGATTGAGACTCAAAATAATATTGCTATGAATGTATACTATTTAAAAAATAAAACGATTGAACGTGCAAGAATATCAAAACAACCCGCCAACATGGAGCGTATTAAACTTCTTATTATAGAAAATGAAAATGGTGGACAACATTATACTTATATTAAGAACTTTAACAGACTACTTAGTAATACAAACAAACACAAAGCAGCAATGTACTTTTGTGAGTATTGCTTGACAGGTACAACATCATCAGAACTTTTAGAAGAACATATTAAGCGATGCGCGCAGATCAACCACAAGAACTATTCTCGCGTTGAGATGCCATCGGAGAAGACAAAAATGATCAAATTTACCAATTTTCAAAATCAAATGCAAGTTAGTGATGTGATATATGCTGATTTTGAGGCGATTTGTAAAGAAATAAAAGGCGATTCCGATTCGAATAATACCATAAAAAAAAGCGAACACATCATCTCGTCATACGGGTTTGTGCATGTTAGGTCTGATGGAAGGGCGTACAAACCGCAACTATTTCGTGGTGAGAATGCGGTCAGTCATTTTCTCGAAAAACTTCGAATAATATATTATCATACTGTCAAGGAATTGAAAAAACCAGTTCCAATAAAGGTGACCAAAAAAGATAACGAATCGTTTGAAAACGAACGAGTTTGTTGGATATGTAGAGGGGAACTACTCGCAAATGATAAAGTAAGAGATCATGACCATATCACAGGGAACTATAGAGGTGCCGCGCATGCATCGTGTAATCTTAAATTGAGAATAAAACCCGACGAATTTGTGTTGCCGATATTATTTCACAACCTCAAAGGTTACGACTCTCACGCGATCATTTCGGAGCTCGCGAACAAAGGTGGTGGTAGAATTACGTGTATCGCGAATAATAAAGAGAAGTACATCACATTCAGTTGGGGAAGGTTGAAGTTTTTAGATAGTTTCGCATTCTTGAGTTCGAGTCTCGACCAGCTTGCAAAGAACCTTCCGGATGATAAGAAGTTTTTAACGCGCGAACATTTCACAGATGAGGAGGAGTTCAAGCTCGTTACGAGAAAAGGAGTCTTTCCGTACGAATATATTACCGATTGGAGTAAATACGAAGATACAAAACTACCAAAGAAAAGTCATTTCTTTAGTAAACTTAACAACACGGATATATCAGAAAGTGACCACAAGCATGCCAAGAATGTGTGGAAGAAGTTTAAATGTAAGAATCTAGGTGATTATAACGATCTGTACTTAGTCACTGATGTGCTGTTACTTGCCGATGTGTTCCAGAATTTTAGAAATACGTGTTTGCGAACTCATAATCTCGATCCTGTTCATTATTACACGCTTCCCGGAATGTCTTGGGATGCTTTACTCAAGAGTACGGGAATAGAACTCGAACTGTTGACGGATATCGAACAATATAACATGATAGAGGCGGGAATACGCGGTGGAATCAGTATGACTGTAAGAAGATACGCGGAGGCTAATAACAAGTATATGAAAGATTACAGGCCTGAAAAAACGGATTCGTATATCATGTATCTCGACGCGAACAACTTGTATGGTTGGGCGATGTTACAAGCTTTACCCACGGGTGGATTTATCTGGGATAACGATGCCAATCTCGAAAAGATTCTAAATCACCCCGACGATGATGAGACGGGATATATTGTGGAGTGTCATATCGAGTACCCTAAGGAATTACACGACGAACATAACGATTATCCCCTAGCTCCTGAGAAAATAGAAATAAAACTCGAAAACCTCTCACCCTATCAACGACGCCTTCGTGAAAAACTCGAGATGCGCGGAAAGGAAACGAGAAAATTAGTTCCGAATCTATGGAATAAGGTTGGTTATGTCGTTCACTATAGAAATCTCAAGCTATACACGCAACTTGGCATGAAAGTAACTAAAATCACAAAAGTGTTAAAGTTTAATCAAAGTCCCTGGATGGCACCCTATATATTGATGAACACCAAACTGAGACAAGCCGCTACTAACGATGCCGATAAAGATCTGTATAAATTAATGAACAACTCGGTATTTGGTAAAACTATGGAAAATATCAGAATGAGAACGAATATCAAATTATTCAAGTTAGATGAAGAGGACAAGGCACGCAAACTAATAAACAAACCGGCTTATGTCGATCATATGATCATCAACGAGAAACTTCTAGCGATTCACTACAAAAATAATAAGCTTGTGCTCAATAAACCTATCTATATCGGGATGGCCATTCTCGACCTATCAAAGTATCTCATGTATGATTTGTATTACAACCACTACAAGAAAAAATATGGAAGTAGATGCAGGTTGTTATATACTGATACCGATTCATTCATTCTCCACGTAGAATGCGAGGATTTTATCGCTGGTATGGATGATAATGTACATGACCGCAGTAATTTTCCAAAAGATCATCGATTGTACAATAAATCGATAGAGAAAGTGCCAGGATACATGAAAAGTGAGCTCGGATGTAAACCGATCCAACAATTCTGCGGCTTGCACTCGAAGATGTATTCGGTTGTAGCGGATGATGGATCAGTTATCAAGAAAGCCAAGGGCATAAAAAAATGTGTGGTGAAGGATGAAATTGAACCCGATATGTATAAGGAGTGTATTGATCGATCTGTTCAATTTACTAATAGTATGAGAACGTTCAGATCGTATAAGCACAAGATGTACACGATCAAGCAAATGAAGACATCACTCTCACCGTACGATTCCAAACGCTATTGGCTAGATGATGGTATTACATCTTATGCCTACGGGCACTATGGTATTTCTGTATCGTGAGAAACAACCATAAGCTCTTCGTGTACAAACCCTCTGGATGGGCCATTTTGTAAATAATAAAGAATAGGATCGCCGGGCATCATACGCTTAATATTATAAACTTTAAGAGACCAAACGGGATCCGTTGCTCGTTTGCAAGCTCCACCCTCGAGCTCACCGGGCTCATACAAGTACCGAACTTGCGCATCACGCGGTAACTCTCCTTTATCATCTTTAGTCGGTGCAGAGGATTCGGCTTCTACCGATTTGGCCTTTATTGCGACCGACGGTTTCTTACCTATAAGTCTCGTCACCTCATTATTCAATGCAGCCACAACAGCCGGTAATCTAGTGACCCATTCTGTTGATCGATTCGGCGATTTCATTTCAGCCACATATTGATGACTAAACAATCGTTCTGCCAGCGTACGATTAAATCTTTCTACAATAGCCTGGCTTCTGTGTGTCTTTCCACGCCTTACTTTTTAAAAATTTTGTTCACAGCACCCATAAACTCTCGGCCAGGATCTACCTGAAGAAGTTTGGGCAACTTCAATGGGCTACGGTCGTAAATACGTAAAAAAGCGGCCGCCACTTCGACGCTGTCTTTCGTTGTTAGGGGTTCGGCTTCTTTATATCGACTCGCAACATCAACGACAGTCAGCGCATACTTATACGTCTTACGCCCGATTCTGTCATAGGGTAAAAATAAAAGGTCAGCCTGATGAACCTCATTTGGGACAGTAATATCAAATTTTGCTCTCGGAGTATACTTTGGAGGGGGTAGATAAATTTGCCATATAGCTTGTTTTTGTAACCATTTTCTAGCCTCATCCTCAGACACCTTGGCTGCTTTCGCAAGTTTTTTAATCGCCGAATAACCCTTCCAATAACCGCTTGGGCTGTAATAGATCTTTTCCATTTTATTTAAGAAAGTAAATGTTTAATATTTTGAAATCGCAAAACCAAAAATGACCATGGTCATGATAATAAATACGTATTCTCGATCTTTTTGTCCCTCTGAGGGTGTATAAAAATCTGAAAGTTGGGGTTTATGAGAAAGAGGGGGTAGTGGCTCCCCCATCACTTTATAATATTCTTGCATAGCCATATCCACATCCTTAAACGTGTTCACAGCATGTTGTTGTCTTAGTTTTTCATTTATATAATCTAAACGTTGAATCCTCTCTTTCTGCCATTCTGCGGTCGCTGCCTGAAGTTGTTCTTGCGCTTTGTTGTGTCGTTTCTGTTCTTCTAACGCGCCTGAAGACCCCAGTTTACTAAATAAAAAATTACTTCCGGTAAATGCTAAAGCGTTTACTATTGCCCCACCAACGAGTAACGCTACTGATGCCATACTATAATGATGATATTATTATTACTTCAAAATATCATGTGGGAGAATACCTTGTTTTTCCAACATATCCTTCGTAGCCATAGCGAGGGCTATATCCAAAGTGACCATCCCGATATCTTCGAGGTTGAAAGCCAGTCTAGGTGTCGGGGCTTTCGTAAATATTAATTTTGTCAATCTCGAGTAAACAGCGGCCAATGCGCTGACCACAACCGCGTGGTATACAGTGTTTGCAATTTCTTTACCGTTTATATTTGGTGTTGCCATTGTTTGTTGTTTATAAATAGTGTTCAAATTAATGTTCAAAACATGATAAATGGGTTGGGTTTTGTTACCACAGGTGGTGGTGGTTGTACTGGTTTTTTCGACCGATTAAAATATATGTAAACACCACAACCTATTATCATCGTAGCAGCAGCAGCAATGTACAAGGGATTGATAAAAACGTGATCTGGTCTCCTCGATGATGGTTCTTCTTCTTCTTGTTGTTCTTCTTTCGCTTTTCGAAGTTTTTCGAGAAGTTCTTCATGTTTTGCTTTTCTAGCAGCAGCACCTTTTCGACCCGCTTCAACTTTCTTCTGATTCTTTGGTTTCGTTACTTCCTCCATTATATTTATTAAATTGACAATGTTTAACAGTAGTTACAGCTGTGGTGAGCGGAGCTAAGAACATGCCAAATCTGTGATATAGTTCGCAAGTAAATCTGTTAAGCGCATGTCCCAGGAATGGATCTTGCTCGAGATCACTATTTAATTTTGTTTGGTCATCAATTGGGAGATACATACAAACTGCTCTGGTATACAGTTGTATAATTGTATTACCGAGTGATTTTGTAATCATCGATCCTAAACTCGCTTCGTATCTCGTATAAAGCTTGTCTATATCCGCATCTTTCATCACTTCGATTTTATCAACACTAAACTCTTTCCCTAAATATTCTTTTGCTCCACCGGCTGAGACCACCGCCATAAGCCTGTCGCGTTTGGGATCCTCGGATAGTAATTGGTCCATCTTCTTATATTCTATATACCTCCTTTTAAGTTTAAAATAATGAAAAACTACAAATCCAACGACTAAAAGTGTTAAGAAATTGCTAACCAGTGCTAAGGAACTGTTAAGCAGTGTTAAGAAATTGTTAAGCATTGTTAAACAGCTGTTGATTATTACTAGCAAATTTTATATGCAACTGGTTGATCAGTTTTTAATATCAACTTGGAGTGTTTGGTATTTGCCAATGATTTCCTAACCTCTTTACGTTCATTTTGTGTTGGAATGACATCGTTTTCTCTTAAACACTCATCAAACGAGTCCCTATCCTTACAGTGAAATAAAGCCACCCATTTTGTTTGTTCGCGAAGGTCAGTAAGAACCGAGTTGTATTTCTGAGTCAATACCCACACAGACTGTTTCGCGTGTCTTCCAGAAAATGCGAGTTTACTCAACATTTGCTTCTTTTGAGTAAGAGCCTTTAAGTCACTACAGTCATCGATGATGTACAACGTTGGCTCCCCGGCAAATATTTCAAAAAACAGCCCAAGCCATTCGTGAAGTTTATCACCGGGATTAACGGTGTATACCCCGCGGTCCTTTCTTACCCACACTCGGGATCGATAGGCTTTATTATATTCGAGAGTAGGGCATAGAATTACAATATTCTCGAACACACCACGATATGTCGTTTGTAATAAATCTAAAATAAATTTGGTCTTACCGCACCCAGTTTGCCCGCAAATAATTGCGGAATGTGCTTCTTTAGTAAACAGCCTCGACAAATCTTCCATCTTCTATATTTAATTGTCCATCCATAATTACAAATACATACGCATTTAGCGGTTCTGCCGTTTCAGCTTTTTTCTGAATCTGAATCGTAATGCCTTCAGACGCATTTTCGATATGACGTCCACTCCCGTGAAGAGAATTATCATCTGTGGTGCGCATATCCAACCAAAGAGCATAATTATTCGTGAAATATTCGCCGACTGTGACATCCGCTAGTTCTAAATCTTTTACCACTTTGTCTACTTCGGGGTCGCGTTTTTGCGTTCCGAAAAACTTTCTGATTTCATCCCATTGTTGATAGGAACGCATACCTTGACTAAACAGTTGATTGGGCACACCTTCGATCGTCACTTCAACCTTATTGATCTTAGGATTGTAATACTCATCAAACAACAGCAGTACCCCCTTCATACTTTTTGCCGGCACGTTGAGATTAATATTCCAGAGTGTGTCAGATTTGTCCAGAGGAATTTTACGATGTCGTAGTATTCTATCATATAAAATAGCGAGCCTACCCGAATAATAACCGGCTATCTGTCTCGCAAGTTCGGGTTGTGTGACTTTCTCAAACTCGAGACTAATCCCTTCTATCGTATAGGATACATCCGGGTCTGTGCTGAGGATAACCTTGTTATAAGCGTTAAAGGTAAGTTCATACTCCAGGCGATCGCCGAGAGCACTCTGATAAAATGGTGCATGAGATTCTAGCAATTCGAAATCAAGCGGAATACAAAATCGATTACCATAAGCCTCCGCAATGGCGGCATCTCTAACGATAGAGTCATCTTTATTATCCGCGTTAATACGCAATCGTGTCACATTACGGTGTGTAGTTAAGTCAATACCTTGATAAACGGCGTTTCTTCGTTCTTGTCGAGTTCGCCAAAGATCTCCATAAGTATAAAATACATCACTATCTTCAACGCTCATGATTTCATTACCGGAAATGCGAATGGTTGTTTTACGTACTATGGCTCTACCAATATTATCACGAGTGTTCTGTTCACATCTGTTGTAGAAGTCAAAGAAATTTTGAATGCTAGTCGAATACTCCCCGGAACGATCACATCGTCAACACCTAAATTAGGAAAGCGTACAAGAAGTTGTTGATTCTGATCGATAGTTGACGGATTGTTAGTAATCACGACAGTCTGCCGCACGCCCTTTATCCCCCGCGGCTCCCGCAAACTTCTCATTGGATTAAGCTTTCTTCCCACTCATTTTTTGTTTTATATAGATATAATGAAACTTTATATTATAAGTTTAATATGGCGGAAGGGTTCGCAGAAGGTGGTGAGTCAATAATAGAATCTGGTTCCTTGCAAACAGAATTATTAAAGAGCGCGGTTGATGATTACTATGATGCATTTGGACAAGAGCCCGATGTTGGGCGAAATTATGCCAATTTTGAACTTGATAGTAGAGGTACACTACGATTAAAAAATAATCCAGATTTTAATATCATTAACGTCCGCACGAAACAACCCCTAGCACTTTCAACACTAGCGGGAAAACCTGGTGGAGCAAATATTATTCACGAGGAACTTGGTTTTGTAGACTGGAGGAAAAACTTAAAACCCCAAACGGTCGCGGCTCTCCAAAAGGTTGAAACCAAACTGGGCGAAGAAATTGAGATGGATGATTTCTCGCCAAATACAATTGATGAAGTACTTAAAACTATAGATGATCCTCCCCTGGATGGCACCGATGAACTGGGTGGTTATATTCGTGAACTCGAAGGTTTAGACAAAGCCATGCAAAGACAGCACGGTAATCTTTCTGACAACCTCTCAAAACTCTCTCACCTGGATGAAGAAATGTCAACTTTAAAAATAAGAATTCAGTCTGCGGAACTAGCTGATAAACATGAAAGCGAAATCAAACCCTTGCGTTTACGATTAGACGATCTAAACATCGAGCGTGCTGCACGACTAGAAGCGATATCAACACACAAAGAAGCGCTGCGATCTCAAATCAGCAGAATGCGTGAAACGATACGCAGAATTCTTGAGGAGGACACAACACTAGCGGAACGTATTCGAACGCTTTTTAGAGAACAAGGCATTACTATCGTTTCCATTCTTACTGCCTTTGGTATGATTATCAGCACTATCGTTTTGGTCGTCACGGGTGGAGGGGGCACTCCACGGGCGTCGGGTAAAAAAGATGACAACTGGATAAGAAAAAGACTTAAAGATTTGGGAGAATTACTTAAAAAATTAGGTTTAAAGGCGATTGATGCCCTCCCAGGAGTCATTGGGGCTATTGTTTCGTGGTTATTAAGCACGTTGGGTAAAGCGGTTGGGTGGTTAGCCAACAACCTGTGGGCACTCGTGCTCAGTGCTGGCCTCCTCCTGTTTGATTATTTAAAGAAGAGAAAGTAAATACCACCTAGACCTATCAATCCTAAAGTAAGAGCGACTTTATAGTCTTTGTGAGTTGTTGGCTCTTCTTCGTACGATACTTTCGCTGGTTTGAGTTTAAATTTGTTATCCGAAGAACCTGCACCATACAGAAAGGGTCTATTACCAGCACCGGTAGCTATTGCAAATCCTGGTCGAGATGTTTGTATTAATTTTTTATTTCTATAGGTAAGAGTGCACCACCCGCGAATGCCTAACAAAACTCTCGTTTCACCCGCTCCTGTCCTCGGTGTTGTCAAAGGCTTGTGTGATTTATAATCGAGCACTGTATTACTCGCATCAAGCATTGCCAAGTCTGCATCAGAAGGTGGCACAAGAGCCCAGTGACCTCTAGACCATTGAAGAGCTTTTCCTGATGGGGCAACAAAATAGTATGCATGTACATTTGGTGGAACACTTTGGGTAGGTGGAACACTTGGATGTTGAGTAGGTGGAACACTCTGGGTATGTTGGGGTGAAACACTCTGGGTAGGTGGTACAATGTGTGGTAGTTCGTTTAATCCATCATTAACACCAATATTCTGTTCTTCTGTCGCAATGACAATTTTATTATTATAATTAATGTGTGTACCAACCCTCAATGCCATATCAGATGGGGCCATATAAAGGCCAACACCAAATGCAAAGTTTACTTCGGATCTCACGTACTGGAGAACGTCCTGGTATTTTTTTATCGCCGTTTGTAGGTTTTCGGGGGCATTAATCGCATCTTCAACATTGGCTAAAAATTGTTTTTGCGCATCAAATCCAGTTCTTTTGTTGTTATACTCGTGCGCGTTTGCGCTTGTGACCCTATTAGAGCCCACACATAAGTGCGAATGCTATCGTTGAGACGAACTATCCCCGCATGTGTAAAACCCAACCCCTTATCAGGAATAAATGTTGTCCAAGCCCGGGTGATGTCCACCGTATGTCTGATTGTATCGTGGGGGCTAAAGAACACAGGTCCCTCTCCTCTGTTTCTCATTGCCTGTCGTGCAGCCCCACCGGGGGTCTCAGCCTGAATAAATTCTCCCAAACCAAAGCCATGCTTTTCTATTTTCTGTCTCCAATCCCTCTGCCCAAATTCGGCACACAAACGCTGATAAACTGCTTTATCAAACGGATTATTATACATGTTAAATGCTTGGTCGGTGGGTAGCGGGATTTGTAACTCGTCCAATAACCTCTGAATCTGATAGTAAAAATGAAACCTATACACGGCTCGAATAAACGGATCAGAAGCTTGAAAATGTTCTTCCGTTACTCCACACCCGGCGGTCGCGCACCATACCACACTATCGGGTTGTTTCTCCACGCAAGCCAGGCTGCATTCATCGCGCGAATATCCCCAGTCATAGTGGGGTTCGCATAAGACTGAAAAACATCGGGAAACTTGGCGGTAAAAGAATATTCGCTGTTCACGTAGATCATTTGCGTACAACTTATTCTTTTTTCTTTATACCCGGTTGTATAGGACGCGTCCTTGTTGAAGCTGTAAATTTTCTTATTCATAGCTATGTATATAATAACAACCGATATTCAAAAAGACGAATTACCGCGGTGCATATCTAATCAAAGTGGAAGACTAGAAATCGCGCTGCGTGAAATAACTTATTATCCCAACTGGAAAAATATCAGTGATAAGCTCGGAAACAATTTTATATTAACTACCGATCGTAAGATAATAATCCCAGATGGTTATTATAATGTGTGTGAATTGAATAAAGAAGTGTTCACCCCCCACGGTGCAGAGTTAGACTTGCACGCTCCGAGTGGCTATCTGAGAATAAAGAGCACCAAATCGATTGAACTTTCTGAGCGTCTTGCACATACTCTGGGGTTCCCCAAAAAACTCATCGCGCCGGGAATAATGGTGATAGGAAACAGGCATCCGCGGCTCGCGATACATAAAGCACTTTACATTCACCTCTCTCAAATTAGTACCACCGATAATTTCTATAACGGATTGCCTTCTACGTTGTTACAATCAATCCCAGTAGAAAATGAAAGATGCGGGGGTGGTCGAACAACCACGTTGACATCACCCCAATACAAAAGACTTTCTCACGGAGATTTACCACGTTTAACACTTTCTATAGTAGATGAAAATCATAATCCCGTTTCTATTGATTATTTAAATATTACATTACATATAAGATATGGTTCAACCCTGGACTACGCTCAGTTTAGTTGATCTCGGAGATACAGAGGGATTTGATGTGCCGGGAAAAGAAAATCAGTTGTACGCATTCCAGCTTTCTGAAGGAACATACAAAAGAAAAGAAGTAAAAATTGGTGATATCGTGAGTGAGGATGATGTTGTCAATGATGAGCCCTATCAACTTGTTCGTTTAAACGGTACATGGCAGCTAAAACCCCTCGACAAGTGGATAATAGATTTTAAAATTGAATCACCTTACATTACCAAAGAAGAAGAAAATAATTATAGAATAAAAAACAGTGGCTGGATGTTCGCTGATTTAAGAGCGTTTGATGTAGATTTAGTAAAATACCAGAAGAGGTGTTATGTGCTTAAGAAACACTCAAAGGTTAAATCTGTATTTGGAATACATTTTTATGAGCTAGATAGTTTGTTGGGCTTCCGTTTCCGTATTATTTATGATGCAATTCTCGGTGAAGAGCCTGATGATTTTGTAGAAGTTTTTCAATGGCTTTACATTAAATGGCCCAAAAATCTTGCAAATCAACCCCTGAGAATCACCATTGAAAAACAAGATGATGGTATGCCCTATGATATTATACCACAGGGTAGTCATATAGAATTCTCGCTTGAAGGTATTGCCACAAAACAGAAAGCAATCAGTTTTTGGATCCACCCCCGTCTTCCTCAAAATATTTCCTTTAGAAGACTACGTTGCACCAATTTGAATATTTAGAATATACTATAAATATTAGAAATGGTTGATCCTGGAGGGCCAGGAACACATAATATCAAACCCTGCACTACGCTCGGTTTGGTTGATATCAGAGATACAGACGGATTTGATGTGTCGGGAATAGAAAATCAGTTGTACGCCTTCCAACTTTCTGAAGGAACGTACAAAAGAAAAGAAATAACGAGTAATGGTGGTGTCAACAAATTCAGCGAACTTGCAGACGTGAACGTTGACGGTGTTGTTGTGAACAAACCACATCATCTTGTTCTTTCCGACGATGATACGTGGGTACCTTATCCGGTGGATAACTGGGATTTAGATTTTGAAATAAAACAACCCTATGTTAGTATTGGAAGAAATCACGCTCTACAAAAAATACAAAATAGTGGTAAACTGTTGGCTTCCTATCATACGCGTAAAGATCTAATCGTCGTTAACAGCGACGACTTTGGATATGTTATTGGTATGAAAGGTAAAAAGACTGGTACACTGCGGTTAATTAAAGAGTTTGATTTTGAGCCGCCTATTCAGGGGTCAACTATCGTTTTAGATATACTCCTTAGTGGGGTGCCAGATGATTTTGTAGAAGTTTTAAAAGGGTTGCAGATAAAATGGCCTGGAAATCTTAAAAATAAACTCTTGAGAATTACCATAAAAATTCCAGTGGTTGGCCCATCTGATCAACCCGATCCCTCTATAGAATTCTTGCTCGAAGGTGTCATCAAACGTCCATCGTTAGATAAAATATCTCTCGACTTTATTCACATCGGACCTCTTCAGCTTAAAAGACTGCGCTACTCTCCTCATCCTGTTACCATAATTTAAAAACAAAAAATGATTACTATAGAATAATGGAGTTTCGCCTACGAGAGATATCAAATATAAAAAATAACCTCGAAAAAGAGCGTGATGAAAGAACTTTATTTTATAAAAAATATAAACGCGGTGTAAATATCGCTACAGCCGCGGATACAACGCTGACGACTCTTAGTCTCGCCCTTGGGGCATCGGGTGTTGGATTACTGTTGAGTGTCGCCGCTGCTCCCGTAGCTATTGGAATAGAAGTGGGAGCTGGTCTCCTTGGTGTGGTTGGTTTACCTTGTAAATTTATTCATAAAAAATTAATGTCACAAGCTATGAAGCACAACGAGATTCGCGTGTTGGCCGAGTCAAAACTGAACACTATAAATGATCTTATTTCAAAAGCATTAGAAGATGATAAAATAAGCGATGAAGAATTTAGTCTCATTCTGGCTGAAGCTGAAAAATTCAATGCAATGAAAACAGACATAAAATCGAAACACAAAACTCAGTTGTTTAACGGAAAGAAAAATCTATTTGATATTCAAGATGGTAAACCATCCAAAAAGCTAACTAGGTCAAACGTTCATATGTGAACGGTTGACCCACTTGATACCTCCTCTCTTTAAGGACCAGAACCCCCATGACCATTTGGCTCTCCATACACATATTTAACCATCATTTTTTTTTATCTAGTAATTTGGCTCTCCATACACCTTTTTAAGCCGAAAAAAACACGATCGCGCGGGTTTTTCGTTTTTATGGTTTAAGGCGTTGTTGCGCCTTATGGGCGCTTAAATCCGGATCGCGCGGGATTTCGTTTTTATGGTTTAAGGCGTTGTTGTGCCTTATGGGCGCTTAAATCCGGATCGCGCGGGTTTTTCGTTTTTATGGTTTAAGGCGTTGTTGTGCCTTATGGGCGCTTAAATCCGGATCGCGCGGGATTTCGTTTTTATGGTTTAAGGCGTTGTTGTGCCTTATGGGCGCTTAAATCCGGATCGCGCGGGATTTCGTTTTTATGGTTTAAGGCGTTTTGCGCCTTATGGGCGCTTAAATCCGGATCGCGCGGGTTTTTCGTTTTTATGGTTTAAGGCGTTGTTGTGCCTTATGGGCGCTTAAATCCGGATCGCGCGGGTTTTTCGTTTTTATGGTTTAAGGCATTGTTGTGCCTTATGGGCGCTTAAATCCGGATCGCGCGGGTTTTTCGTTTTTATGGTTTAAGGCGTTGTTGTGCCTTATGGGCGCTTAAATCCGTTACATATAGAACCCCCATCCCTTATACTACTACAGGTTATCATAAATTCAGTCTTATCATCATTTAGTTGCAGCTTGTTGAGAGTCATCCAGTCCTTTAGGCCAGCAATACACTCCTGTGTTCGAGTCACCAGTGTATCCAATTCAGCTATGGAAGCCGACTGATAAAGTTGTGTGTCATCAGCAAAGCTCTCATGTGACATCGCATGGTGACTGATGACATCCGACACAGGAGCCGCATACAGCACGGAAAGAACAGGACCTAGGACGGACCCCTGTGGGACACCATATTTCAAGGCAGATACTCTGGAGTGTCTACCATTTACACACACTTTCTGTGTACGGTCTGACAGGTAAGACGTGATCCATGCTAGTGCAGTGTCACGAATACCAAAGGAAGTTTTAAGTCTGTTCAAGAGGATAGAGTGGTCGATGGTGTCAAAAGTTGCTGACAAATCTAAGAGAGCGAGAACAGATATCTTATCCTCATCAAATCCCGAAAGCAAATCATTCACTATTCTAAGAAGGGCCGTTTCGCAACTATGACCACGTCTATAAGCTGACTGGTGGGAATTAAGTAAACCATTTTGTTCCAGATGAGCTAAGAGCTGAGACAATATGATCTTTTCTAGCAGTTTTGATAAAAATGACAGATTAGAGAAAGGTCGATAATTTTTCAAACAGTTATGATCCAAAGATGGTTTCTTGATGAGTGGACGTACAACAGCAGATTTGAAGCTTTCAGGGAAACAACCAGACAGTAAGGAAGAACTGATGACATGAGTAGTATGTGGCAGTAGAACATCAATACATTCAACCATCAAAGAAGACAGGACAGGGTCAAGCTCACAGGATTTCGGACAAGCGCTCAGACACACTTTCTTCACAAAATCTTCAGTAACCGGTTGGAAACAGTGTAAACAGGACCACTGTACACGCGTTCTTGAACGGGTGAAGGAGACAACAGAGTCAAGCTTCTCACGAATGCATGCTATTTTGCCGGTGAAGAAGTCAGAAAACTTTTGAGGGAGTTCCTGCACCGAAAATGTTGTAGGGAGAGGAGTGTTTTTCATTTTACCTAGTAGATTGTTCGTAGCGTTGAAAAGCTGTTTGGCTGTGGTGCATGCAAGGATTTTAGAAGAGTAGAACTTTGACTTTGCCCTGTCAACAATGTTTGTTACACTATTCCTGGCTCTCTGAAAAATGTCCCAACTGATGGTCAAACTAGTGGCACGCCAGTGCCTCTCAGCTCTCCTGCTCTCCCGCTTGGCCTCCAACAGCTCTGGTCCCACGGTGTTGTACCAAGGCGACGGGGGACGATTGGAGATCAGGCGCCGAGTCGACGGGGCGTGCCTGTCGAGTACAGCGCGTTGGACAGTGGATAGCTGGTCAGCAGTGGGTTCATAAGGGATATCAGTCAGCAGGTCAGCTTTAAATAAGTCTAAGTCAATTGAGGTCAGTGTGCGCACCTCCCTGTACACACGGGGCGTGGGAGGTTTGGTGAGGTTCAGATGACACGTCACACTGTGATGGTCGGAGGACAGGGTGTGATCGACGGTGGTAGACTTCAGCGACGATGTGACCACGATTGTGTGTAGGCTCGGTTACAGACTGGTTCAGATCGAACAAACTGACAATTTCAAGTAATTTAGAGGTATAAAACTGTGTGGGTGAATCAAAATGAAAATTAAAGTCACCGACAATAAGTAGGGAGCCTGGTAAACTGTTAGCGTATTCTAAGAAGTCCGGAAACTGTTATATGAACATCGTATCAGAAAGTTTATTTTTCTTGTTTGGTGGCGGACGGTAGAGGCAGAACACATTGAGGTGGGAATGTGGCAGCGACAGTGAAAGCTGGGCCAGTTCAAAGGAGGCATGGTTGAAGGGGAAAGCAGTTGTGTACGTTGTGTGTGGAAGCAGCCTGTCTGACACAACGAAGGCGATTCCTTCCCCGCAAGTTGTTGTAACACGAGGGAAGGAGGTGGTAGTGTAGCCAGGGGGAGCGAGATCTCGACACTTAGCTTCGTCCCCAGTCCTGCGAAGCCAAGTTTCTGTGATACACAGGACGTCGAGGCTGATCGAAAGCAGATGTTCGTTGATCGCTGAGCGTTTGAGGCGAGGACCAACTGACTGGGCGTTGAACAGACCCAGAGAAATGTGAGTTGAGCGGTGGGAGGGAAAGCAGGACAGAGGTACACGAATAAGGTTATTAAAGTTGATGCATTTAATAGTATGGTCAGTGGAAGTTACACGTCCAGTACCACACACAACAGCTATCTTCCTCTGCTTGCGACGTCCTGCACGATGAGTGCGAACACGGGGGAGGTGACAACCTATACCCACACCTCTGATGGCGTCGATGACAGAAGGGTCAAGTGCTGCAGGAGGCACGGAACACGGGGGAGGTGACAACCTATACCCACACCTGATGGCGTCGATGACAGAAGGGTCAAGTGCTGCAGGAGGCACGGACAGGAGCTGGTCCCGTGTGTAAGACACACGGGGAGAATGAACATCAAGCGAGGGCCTGTGGTGTAGGTCAGCTTCAGGAACACGCGGAGCGGGCTGCGCGTGCGAAAGGGGATGGTGAAGAAATGGCGTGCTCTGACAAGCAAGAATACTTGCCAGGTTGCACAGAAAATATGTCCAAATAACTTGAAGTTCCGGTGGCAGAATCGCAAAAAACAAGCACCAGCGTATACTCCACTCCATCATAAAGCACATACACAACGTTTACGTCAACGCACAATCACATTCCAACACAACTGACGAAAGAAATGAGAGCTGGGACTATGCTGGCTGTCAGGCACAGCCCTACTCTGTGATCGTTCCTGTTGTTGTTGCAGTTTTTTGTTGTTGTCGCTACTGCTGTTGTTGTTGTTGTTATTAGTTTTGCTGTTATTGTTGTTGTTCTTGTTCCTGTTGTTGTTGTTCTTGTTGTTGTAGCTGTTTTTGTTGTTGCTGCTACCGTTTTTGTTGCTGTTGTTGTCGTTGCTGATGTTGTTGCTGTTGTTGTTCTTGCTGTTGTCGTTGGTTTTGTTGTTGTTGTAGCTGTTGTTGTTTTTGTTGCTGTTCTTGCTGTTGCTTTAGTTGTTGTTTCTATTGTTTTTGTTAGTGTCGTTCTTATTGCTATTAATGTTGTTGTTGTTACTGTTGTTTTTGCTGTTGTTGCGGTTGTTATTGCTGTCATTGCTGTTGCTATTGCTGTTATTGTTGTTGCTGTTGTTGTTACTGTTCCTGTTGTTGTTCTTTTTGTAGTTGTTGTTTTTGTTGCTGGTGTTGGTGCTATTTTCGTTGTTGTTGATGTTTATATTGTTATGGTTGTTGCTGCTGCTGTTGTTGTTATTGTTGC
Organism: Babylonia areolata; assembly: GCF_041734735.1. Classification (NCBI taxonomy): domain Eukaryota; kingdom Metazoa; phylum Mollusca; class Gastropoda; order Neogastropoda; family Buccinidae; genus Babylonia; species Babylonia areolata. The sequence continues at coordinate 566,438 of NC_134902.1, read as the reverse complement.
TGTTGTTGTTGCTGTTTTTGTTTTTGTTATTACTGTTGTTTTATTGTTGTTGTTGCTGTAGCTGTTCCTGTTGTTGTTGTCCTTGTTGTACTAGCTGTAGTTGTTTTTGTTGCTGTTGTTCTTGTTGCTGTTGTTGTTGTTGTTGCTGCTGTTGATATTGTTGTTGCTGTTGCTGATGTTGTCGTTGCTGTTGTTGTTCATGCTGTTGTTGGTTTTGTTGTTGTTGTAGCTCTTGCTGTTGTTGTGGTTGTTGCTGTTGCTGTTGTTGTTGCAGTGGTCTTCCAGGCATTCTCTAACCCCTTTCTGATCCTTGCCCTCTTTCTCTTTTCCTCTATTTCTCCTCCACCCCTCATCCCGATTTTTGTTTATATACTTTCTTATTTTAATTAATTTTATTGCATTGATCTATTTATATATCCTCTCTCTCTCTCTCTCTCTCTCTCTCTCTCTCTCTGTGTGTGTGTGTGTGTGTGTGTGTGTGTGTGTGTGTGTGTGTGTGTGTGTGTGTGTAGTCAAGATTTTATTTCATTATGGTAAATTGAATAAGCAACAATTGCTTTTTTTTACATCAAGCCATCAATGAAAAAAAAACATTAAAAAAAGGGGGGGGGAGAATAAAATGAGAGAAGAAGATGAAGAGCAATAATAACAACAAAATGCACACACACACACACACACACACACACACACACACACACACACATATATATATATATATATATATATATATACATACATACATACATATATATATATATATATATATATATATATATATATATATATATACATACATACATACACAAGAATATTGTGATAAAGAAATACACAATTGCATTTCCATTACACACACACACCATTGAACACAAATTCTCGGACACAATTACACCATGCCCATCCTATCCGTGTGTGTGTGTGTGTGTGTGTGTGTGTGTGTGTGTGTGTGTGTTGATTAAGAAAAAAAGATTTTTTTTTTCCTATTTATTTATTATTTTTTCAAATTGTTTTTATTCAGTTCACAAGTACAAGGTGGTAAACAATTGCATAAATTTGTCTTTTTTTTTTTTTAAAGAAAAAGAAACAGAAAAAAAAACAAGACCCAAACACACATCACCCAGCCCCCTCCCACCCCCCTTCCAAAAACACACACACAAAAAAAAAACAGCAAAAAATAAAACCGGACAAACAATGAAAAAACATAAACAGAAAAAAAGGTTTAAACTGTTGGAGTATTTCATGGAGTGGAACTCGATTACACAAAATAAGTTAACATGCTTAATGGCGTTGTAACACTTCGTTTTCAGTTGGCGATTGGGCCTCGAGGATGTGTTATTGGAAGGGAAAAAAAAACGATTTTTCTTTTCCTTCCTTTTCCCTTTCTTCCGTTTCACAAACGCTTTGTAAGGATTGTGTAATAAAGTTACGTATCAACCATCGTTAACATATGCATGCATATACATATACACACAGAGATATACATCAGCAACAAAGATCTTTGTCAGGCAGTCGATTAGAAGTAACCGATTTCTCCAATAACATTAGTTTATATGGTATCCATGTGTTCTGAAAATCAATACCATAAATATATTTGTGCTCTATATTCTATTTTGTATCTGTGTTTAAGCTTACTAAGAAATGCTCTCAAAAGTGGATTAGTTTTGTTCATTTTACACTGATACACATTCTGCTTTGCCAACAAAAGTATAAAGTAAAAAGTGGCATCAGTATGTATATGTCAATCAACGCCAAGGATAGCAAGGGTTTTTGTCAACTGCAGATTGTGAACATTCGTACATTTTTCATTCACCACTGCGATAAAATCATGCCAGAATTTTTGGATTTCTGGGCAATTCCAAAACATGTGATCAATGCTGTTTTTTGCAGTGCGGCAAAAATTACAGTTGTCATTACCTGATAATCCCATTTGTTTCAAAATCACATTTGTCCCTATACACCTATGGACAATTCTCATTTGAAACCATTTCATTTTTACATCAGAAAGTTTGTATATATATATAAAAACATTTTTTCCAATCGTTTTCAACATCAAATTTTTCGTCCCATTTTGCACAGAATTTTGGTGCAATGTTATTCTCAATGAGTGAGTCATAATACATTCTCGATCCTTTGACAGCAGACATTAAAGTTTTAAAACAAAGTGACATAGTAATGGATTTATTATCATCTACTTTTATTTTAGTATTTCTTATATATTCCGATATTGCAGATTTGTAACCACAAAAGGTAACAAAATCAATATCTACATGATATGTTTGCTTAAATTCTTCATATGACATAAAGTGACCATTTTCTTTTAAAAAGTGTGTTATACAATATACCCCTTTTTCTATGTACTTTCGAGACTTAATAATATTTTTACCTATTTGAATTCTTCTATTACAGAAAACTGGTTCAGCAAGAAGTTCTGCTGAGTCTTTACAACAAATAGTGTAGAAGTAAGTCATATAAGCCACCAATAATAATAATAATAATAATAATAATAATAAATAACGGTATTTATATAGCGCTGGATCGTGTGCAGAGACAAATCAAAGCGCTTTCGCACCAGTCATTCACACGCATGCATAACTCTAAAACTGTAGAAACTAAAGACAAGGAAGGGCAGGCAAGGGAGGCTATTTTAGGAAGAGGTGGGTTTTAAGGCCAGACTTGAAAGAGCTGAGATTGGAGACTTGACGAAGCGAAAAAAGAAGTTCATTCCAATCGCAAGGTCCAGAAACAGAGAAAGAACGGCGGCCAACAGTCGAGTGTTTGAATCTGGGTATGCATAAACAGAGTGGATCCGAGGCCGATCGTAGTGAGCGAGATGGAGTGTAGAGGTGAAGGCAGCCGCAGAGATAGGAAGGGGCAGTTTTGTGAATGCATCTATAACATAGAGTGCTGATCTTGTACTTTATTCGGTGTGAGACAGGGTGCCAGTGGAGATGTTGCAAAAGAGGAATGATGTGCTCAGATATTTTCTTTCTGAAGACGAGTCGGGCAGCAGAGTTTTGTATGCGCTGAAGGGACTGAATGGATGAAGCAGGCATACCAGACAATAGAGAGTTACAGTGGTCAAGGCGAGAGAGAATGAGAGAAACGACAAGTCTAGATGTTGCGTCAGTGGACAGATATTTCCGGACGGCACTGATGCGTCGCAGTTGACAGTAGCAGGACTGACATGTCTGACTGATAAGTTTTTGCATGGACAGTGTATTGTCAAGGACAACACCGAGGTTCCTGACTGACGTGGAAAGAGGGATGGATGTACTGCCAAGTTTGATTGTGTCAATTGTGATGGAAGACAGTTTTTGTTTAGTTCCTATGATCATAGCTTCAGTTTTGTCCGCGTTCAATTATAACTTATTTCGAGTCATCCAGTTTTGAATGTTCAGGAAGCAGTTGGATGTTTCTTGCAAGAGCGACAACAATCTTTCAGGGGTATCACTCTTCTGGAGTTGAGTGTCATCAGCATACGAATGATGACTGATATTATGGCGGTTGATAATTTCAGCGAGAGGAGCAGTGTACAGTGTGAAGAGCACTGGGCCTAAAACAGATCCCTGTGGGACTCCATGTTCGATTTTAACGGGTTCAGATTGGAAATGATCAACAATGACAGACTGGAATCGATCAGTGAGATAAGATTTGAACCAGTTTAGAACAGTGCCGTTGATACCAAATGTAAAATGAATACGGGAAAGAAGGATTGAATGGTCTATCGTATCAAAGGCGGCTGACAAGTCGAGAAGAGTGAGAAGGGAAATTTTTCCTGAGTCGGACGCAATCAGTAGATTGTTCAGAATGTGGAGGAGAGTGGTTTCGGTGCTATGGTCAGCGCGATAGGCAGACTGAAATGGGTGGATGAGATTGTTGAAATAAAGGTGGTTGTTAAGCTGCCTGAGGACAGCTTTTTCAAGGAGTTTGGACATGAATGGAAGATTAGAAACTGGTCGATAGTTTTTCAAAATCTTTGCGTCAAGGTTGGGTTTCTTCAGAAGAAGCCGGACAATTGCAGTTTTGAAAGTGGATGGAAACGTTCCAGAGAGAAGGGATGAGTTGACAATATTAGTGATTGCATGTGCGGACGTTCCGCCGATGGACGTTTCGCCGCCGGACGTTTCGGAGTCGGACGTTTTGCCGACCGGACGTTTAGGCCAACGGATGTTTCGCCGACGGATGTTTCGTCGACCGGACGTTTCGCAGACAGACTTTTCGACGCATTGTCTAAAAGTATAAAACATATAAAAATATAAAAGTATATACAACACTTCTGTTCACTTTGATTGTGTCACAGATTATGCGCAACAGCTTTGAGAAATACTAAAACATCATCCTGTGCGTACCTTGCAACAAGCGCTTGCAGTCGTGTGTTGACTACTTCGTACTGCTTGTTTTTTCGCATCCTGACGCCCATGGCACGCTGTTCTATCATAAGCTCGGTGCTTGCCTGCTCCTTGCGTAACTTGCTGACAAGCCTGCCAAGTGTTGGGTGCGTGACAGACATTCGCTGATCAAAGGCACGGTGCCAGCCTTCGACCGAGTTATTAGTCCTGGGCAGGTTGTCTCCCACACGATTGTAGACGTTCCACATGGCGACGTCGAATTTCGGGCGTCGACGGCGTCCTCGCTGCACAATGCCCAGCCATGTACTTTCAAAGTAGGCGAGGAAGTCTGAAAGCGTCTCGTCAGTGTCGGCATCCAGCGAATCCATGAGCTGTTGAAACGCCTCGATGACGTCGTCAGGAGGCACGAAAGCCAAGGCCTGAATGGTCTTGACGAGAAGAGAGTTCTCTGGCTCCAAGTACCAATCTTGTAGTCCAAGCGACTGGAGGTTTCTCCAAAGACATTGGCCAAAGTGAAAAAAGCACCCGTGCACGGCTGTGGTTGGGAAGTGTTCACTGATGCTGTTTAATGCGGCTCGTTCAAAATCTATTGTGATGGTCTCTGGGTTGAGATCTCTCTGGCCGTTCAGGTAAGTAAAGATCGCGTCATACGTGGCCCTGTTTTTGTTTTGTGTCACACAGTAAACAAGAGGCAGAGTGTGAGTATCCTCAACAAGAACATGGATGGTGTAAAGTTGTGTTGCTAACGGAGCGCTGTCAAATGTTCCATCACAAAACCAGTGGGCGTTACGTGCTAAAACGTCAAGATTGGATGGAGTGGTTAGAATAACGATATCGTCCGTCTGAAACGCTAAAAATTGTTCTCCTCTCGTTGTAAGCTTCAGCTCCTCGCTGATGATGTCGCTATCTGGAGCTTTCCGTTTTCTTCGGATCATCCTTGCCAAAGTCTCCTTTTTTGGAAGAGAACCTGCGGCGGCGAGCGGAAATTCTGCTGTGCAGTTGTTGATTATCGAACTTGTGGCTTCTTCAGACTGCTCTGCGCGCTGTTTTATATCACCAACCGCTTTCAAAGCCAGGCAACGGGCTGCACTTGGCGGATGGGAATGGGTGGATGGACGGCCTTCCAGAACGTCGTTTACTGTCTTTAACCTTCCTTTGCACTCTCCTCGTTTCTCGCATCGCCAGAAAATTGTGACGTTGTCGGCTTTGGTGCGGTCCATGACATAGGCGTAGCCTTCGTGCAACAGCTTTCGCTTATTCCTCTTTGTGAAAGTGAATTCCATCTGAAATGCACCAGATGCACTAGATAAGTTCCAAAGTTTAACGTGATGTTACTAAATATGCTCCAGTCAAAACTGCCCTTTTAATTACAGATCCAATCTGGTCTCTCTCTCTCTCCCCCCCCTCTCTCTCTCCCTCTCTCTCTCTCCCTCTCTCTCTCTCTCCCTCTCTCTCTCTCTCAACGTTTACTTACTTCTCAGAATCTTGCACATGAATGAAGGAAGCACTATCTCGAGGGAACGTGAGACAGATGACAAACAGAAATACTGTCGAGGTGGAAGGTGAACGTGAGAACTGGCAAACAGAAATACTGGGATTGTTACACGGTTTGAACGGTTCACATGAGGAGGGAAAGTGAGAGAGAGTTCACTGATCCATTGATACAGAGAAATGGCGAGAGAAATGTGTGAGCTCAGAATTTTGTAAAGGGGCGCACACTTGACGCACACTTGACGTAGGTATATGTGTCGGCTAAACGTCCCGCGCCGAAATGTTCGTCGACGAAACGTCCGTCGGGTAAAGGTCCGTCGGCTAAAGTTCCGGTTGGCAAAACGTCCGGCTCCGAAACGACTGTCGGCAAAACGTCCGCCGTCGAAAAGTCCGTGTACCAGTGATTGTGGGGAGAAGATGTGAGACACAATGGGAAAAGACCGAGGCTGGTATAGGATCGAGCTCACAGGATTTTACTGTCATTTCTTTCAGGATTTCATGAACTTCTGTTTCAGTCAATGGATTAAAGGAATGGAGAGGAGTGCTGCTGAATTGAGGATCAGGATGAACAGGTTGGAAAGACATTTGGTCTAAGATGGTACGAATATTTTGGACTTTGTCGAAAAAGAAAGAGGAGAAGACATTGGGGAGTTCAGATAAAGTGTAGGTAGAAGGAAGAGGAGTCCTTTTTGCAGTTCCGAGAAGATTTGACATGACAGTAAAGATGTGGCATCGAGAACTTGAGAAGAAAAGAGGTTTGTTTTTGCTGATGAGATCATATGTTTGACTTTATTTATTTGTTTTCGGAATATTTGATTGTGGACTTGCAGTTTTGTTGATCGCCATTGTCTTTCCAGTTGGCGACGTTTGCGTTTTGCAAGTCGAATGTCTTGTGTGTACCATGGGGTGGAGGGTCTGTCAGGGAGCATGCGGGTAGTGGGGGGTGCATGTTCATCCAGCAGTTGAGAGAGGACAGTGTTGTAATGTGTGGATACGTCGGTAAGGGAATAAATTTTGGAAAGGCGTTCAGCAGCTTGAGAAGAAAAAGTGTTAATATTGATGGATTTCAGGTTGCGACGAGTAACAGATTTTTTGGTTCTGGTAGGTTTTGAAATATTAAGCAAGAATATAACAGCAGAATGGTCGGAAGAAAGTTTGTCAGTTACAGTCACTGACGCAACCATGGCATCAGACTCACGTGCGATTAGCCAGTCCAACGTATGGCCAGATCTGTGTGTTGGTTCTGTAACGAACTGAGAGAGAGAATGAGTGGACAGAGATTGACATAGGCGTTTGACATCAGTGGAAGTCTGGTTGTCGAAATGAAAATTGAAATCTCCGAGGATAATAAGTTTGCCAGAACGAAGGTTGTAGTAATCAAGTAGTGTTCGGAATTCATCGTGAAACTGAGAAGATGTTAGGTTATTTTTACGACTAGGCGGAGGACGATAGAGACAACAGAAGATGATTGAGTGACCGGGAACACTGAGAGTGACTTCTAGCATTTCGAAGGTATCATGTGGAAAGGCGTGGTTATGGGAGAAGGAGAGGGAAGACTCCAAGATATCTCTGTAGACGCTGGCGATGCCACCTCCACGGGACAATCGAGGAAGTGACAGTTTTATATTCGGGGGGCGGGGGGGGGGGGGGGGGGGGGGCAGTTGTTTAAGTTTGGGTTCGTGACCTTGTGACTTTAACCAGGTTTCAGTAAGAAATACGATATCAAAGTTTTTTTCAAAAATAAAATCAGAAATATAGTCAGTCTTTTGATCAGGGCAGACAGATTGAGCATTGAACAGACAGGCATGAAAGAGATCAGAGGTAAGGAGAGAGGAATCTAAAGGTGAAGCAGGTGAGTCAGACAGGCAGACAGTGGAAGAAGAAGATGGTGACTGAGCAGTGGAGGACAATGGGAAGGAAGAAAAAGGTCCGGGAGTTGAGACAGGTGTGGCAGGAGTAGGAAGCGGAGCAGAGGCTATCACTGGCACGGGGGTTACATTACAGATCGGAATATTGTCATCAGAGGGGACAATGTCACGGAAAGTAAAAATGTTAGCAGGAACACTTATGTTGAGGTTGGAAGCAGCACAAACAACGCCCTATGAAGTGGATCTGTCAACACACACAGGTGACACATCAGGGGTACTGTCAGTAGTGCTGTTGGGGGTCCGTACGGAAACGACAGTTTTGATGGGCTTTTGTTTTCTCTTTCCTGCTCGGCGAGTTCGTGTTCGCGGCAGGCAAGCGCCAATGCCTGTTCCTCGCAGGCGCACAACTAGGTCAGGGGTCAAAGGTGCAGGTTTGATAGCAAACAGTTCAGCGCGCGAGTACAGATCAAAGGGAGGGACGTTGCGCTCACCTTGACAAAGGCTGCCCACCTGTCCACTACCACTGAACGTTACGTTTTGCACGTGTACAGGCGTGTTGAAGGGAGAGATGAATGGCGGGCCGGCGCAGTTCAAAACTGACAGGAAAGCAGAAAGAGAAATCCAAAACACAGCCAGTCTTATGTAGATCGGGGCACACACATACATCCATTGTTCGAAGGGATCCATACTGAAACACTCTGCAGAACCTAACCACACAACACCAAACACAACCAACACAATAAACAAAAATACGGAGAGCTAGAATCACTCAGCCTGTTAGGCGTGCGACCTTCACCTTCCACCTGTCGCTGACCAAAAACTATTTGATGTCGTGAATGTCATAATAATTTTGGGTCCATATTCATCAATATTATAAAGCAGAGGAACGTTATATAATGCAATATGTTTCCATTTATGTTTTGTGATATGGAGTTTTCTGACCCAGGCCAGCTTCAAAGCCACAGCAAAAGTTTTCAAATCTGGCAGTCCAAGTCCTCCATTTCTTATACTTTGGTGTACAGTTTTTCTACTAATTTTTCTCTTTTCCTGTCCCATACAAAGTGATAGCATAAGTTCTGTAGACTTTGGAAGAAAATATTCGGGGGGTGGGGGGGTGGGGGGGTGGTAAAAACATCCACAAATGTATTAGTTTCGAAAGAATGAGTGATTTTGATATTGCCACTCTTCCAATTGGGGTCATCTGTCTCTTTATCCAAATCTTGAATAGGTGTTTTACATTAGCAATTCTTTCTGAGTAGTTTATTTGAGTACAGTCTCTCAAATCATTAGTAAACCAAATTCCTACAAATCATTAGTAAACCAAATTCCTAATTTAAATTCTGCAAGGTTCCATTCCATCTGCAAATGATCCATGTAACGGACTGGGGAGTTTTTACGACTGCCTAACCATATTGCACTTGTTTTTCTAGAGTTCATATATAATCATGATTTTCGCCCAAAATATCTAATATGTCTATGCAATGACTTCTTATCACCTGCTATGAGAAATTCTGTTTCGTCAGCATACTGAGATATTTTGTGTTCTGTGTTACCTATAGTAATCCCACGGACATCCTTACATTCACGTACGATTATAGCCAATGTTTCAACACACATTAAAAACAAATATGGCGATATAGGGTCACCCTGTCTACACCCTCGCTGCACATTAAACCAATTAGAAATCTGACCATTAACAATAACACAAGATTTAATATTGTTATAGAATATTTCTATCCATCTGCATATGTCTTCTTGAAATCCAAAAGCCTTCAATACTTTGGACATAAAGTTCCAACTAACAGAATCAAAAGCTTTTTCGAAGTCTCTATTCAAAAGTAAACCAGACAAATTGTTTTCATCTAGATATGCTATTGTATCATAAATAAGTCTAATATTATCCCCAATATATCTATGCCTCATGAAACTGTCTGATCCTCGTTTATAAGTTTTGGCAACACAGTCTTCAGTGATTCGCTATGCAGGATGATCCAATTTTATATATAACATTTAGAAGTGATATAGGTCTCTAATGCTTTATAAAACATCTATCTTTGTCTCCTTTTGGCATACATGTTATTATTCCTTGTTTCTGCACACAAGACATTTCCCCATTTACAAAACAAACATTTATTTCCTGAACTATAAACGGCCCTATTTTCCCCCAAATTAAAAACAATTCTGCACCAAATCCATCTGTTCCTGGGCTTTTGTTGTTTTTCATATTTCTAAGTGCATGACCCGCCTCTTCTAATGTAATCTTGCCTTCTAGTTTATTTGCTTCGTTAATGTTTAATTTGGATATATCCTTTACCAAGTCATGTATCTCAGAGCCCTCGACATTTGATTCCTGATATAAAAATTCATAAAATCTGTTAACCTCCTGTAGCATTTGTTCTTGATTGCTTAATTCTTTACCACCCTTATCAATGAGCTTGGCCATATTCTTACTCATGTAATGTCGCTTCTCTAAATTGCAAAAATATTTTGTTACTTTCTCACCGTCATCTATCCATCTGGCTCTTGACCTTAATAATCCTCCCTCAATTCTCTTTTCTCTGATAATTCTTAATTGTTCCTTCTCTATTTGTTCCAGATCGTCCTCTTCTGTATGATCATTTGCTTCAAGTATCTGAATATCTTTTTCTAATCTCTTCTCTTCTTCATTTGTTTTCTTCTTTTTCATAGCTGCGTAAGATATTGTTTTTGGTGTTATCTTCATTAACAAAAATTCTAAAAACAAATCGTCAGAGACACAGAGCAAATCAAACACAGGATCTGTGTCAACAGTATCTCTAGCGTAAGGATTTAATGCATACTCTTTTTTAACTTTTTAATTTCTTCGTTTATTTCTTCAAGGTAAGTCTTGTCTTTTAATAACGACGTATTTGGATTTCCAAAATGTATTTCGTTTCACTATTTCGCCTAACTACAACTTAATATAATAATAATAATAATAATAATAATAATGGTATTTATATAGCGCTGAATCTCGTACAGCGACAAATCAAAGCGCTTTCGCGCCAGTCATTCACATGCATGCATAACTCTAAAACTGTAGAAACTAAAGACAAGGAAGGGCAGGCAAGGGAGGCTATTTTGGGAAGAGGTGGGTTTTAAGGCCAGACTTAAAGAGCTGAGAGTGGAGACGACGAAGCGAAAGAGGAAGTTCATTCCAATCACAAGGTCCAGAGGCAGAGAAAGAACGGCGGCGGCCAACAGTTGAGTGTTGAATCTGGGTATGCGTAAACAGAGTGGATCCGAAGCCGATCGTAGTGAGCGAGATGGAGTGTAGAGGTGAAGACAGCCGCAGAGATAGGAAGGGGCAGTTTTGTGAATGCATCTATAACATAGAGTGCTGATCTTGTACTTTATTCGGTGTGAGACAGGGAGCCAGTGGAGATGTTGCAAAAGAGGAATGATGTGTTCAGATATTTTCTTTCTGAAGACGAGTCGGGCAGCAGAGTTTTGTATGCGCTGAAGGGACTGAATGGATGAAGCAGGCATACCAGACAATAGAGAGTTACAGTGGTCAAGGCGAGAGAGAATGAGAGAAACGACAAGTCTAGATGTTGCGTCAGTGGACAGATATTTCCGGACGGCACTGATGCGTCGCAGTTGACAGTAGCAGGACTGACATGTCTGACTGATAAGTTTTTGCATGGACAGTGTATTGTCAAGGACAACACCGAGGTTCCTGACTGACGTGGAAAGAGGGATGGATGTACTGCCAAGTTTGATTGTGTCAATTGTGATGGAAGACAGTTTTTGTTTAGTTCCTATGATCATAGCTTCAGTTTTGTCCGCGTTCAATTGTAACTTATTTCGAGTCATCCAGTTTTGAATGTCCAGGAAGCAGTTGGATGTTTCTTGCAAGAGCGACAACAATCTTTCAGGGGTATCACTCTTCTGGAGTTGAGTGTCATCAGCATAAAACTTAATGAGAGTAAGAGAATGATCTGTTCTATAACCAAATTCAATGTCTGCATTTTCAATATAAGCAATAACTGGATCCGAAATAAGAAAGAAATCGAGTCTAGCTTGTTGAAACGGGTTACTTCTTCTCCATGTATACCTTTGACAGTCGGGATTCAAATCTCGCCATACGTCATTAAGTTCTGAATCAAGAATCATGTTCTCAAGTACTTCTTTACCTTTAGGATTGGGGGTTAGGGGGTGCACGGGAGGGGTAGTACCTCTAGAGGGGGGGCTTGTCACGCTCTTCCGGGAGTGGTTCGTCCTCTGTTGGTCCCCACCAGCACCCAGCTCTCACCTATGGGTCCTAGAAGCTGCTAGCATGCGGCAGCGCCCAACCCCCGGGCAACGGCTTTGACAGGCTGGCTAAACTAGGTGAGGGTAGCCGACGGGTCTCAAACCCTCGGTGAGTTAGGGTTTGTCTACCCAAGCATGTGAAGACTGGATCCGGCGGACTCTGCGGAAGAAACCTTCATGGTTCAACGGAGAGGAAAGCGGTTGCAGCAGAGCACTGTGGAGTGCTTAGGGCAGGATGAGGCACATAGGACATCCTGGTCATCCACTGCATCCGTTTCCATCTCCAGTCGTCTTGACCTCGTCTTGCCACTGGATACAGACGGTCTCGGACAAGAGAGTGAGGTCGACGGTGCGCAACTCCTCACTATAAACAAAGTCATCGCGCAAGTCATCAGTCATCCTTCATCCCATACCATCATTTTCTCCAAGCCCTGTGGCGACAGGCGAGCGACGAAGCGACAGGTGTGGGTACACAGGCAGTCGTAGCCGCGGACCTGCACACAGGCGGCTAAGGCCATAGGGTCGTTTTTCACCGACTGGAGCAGCGGAGGAGATCGGCAGCCCCCTGAGCGACTGAGCAGCCCTCTTCAGGACAGCACTGCTCACCTCCATGGCATGAGGAAGGGGCTAGAAAAGGTGCCCTAAACATTGCCTGCTCCACACCACCCTAGTCAGCATACCGCGGCTGACGGGGACCCTACTCAAGCGGTCGACACACAAAGGAAAGAAAGAAGAAAACAAGGAGCACCCCATTGACCATTGCCACATGGAACGTGCGTACGCTTCTGGACAGAGGCAACTCAGCCAGACCACAGAGACGCACAGCGCTCATATCGAGTGAATTAGCCACGTACAACATCGACATCGCTGCCTCAAGTGAGACCAGACTGGCAGAAGAAGGCGAAGAGAGACGTGAGGCTGGAGCTGGCTTTCCAGTGAAGACAACCCTCGTTGGCAAGCTGGCTGGCCCCCCGAAAGGAGTGAACGATCGCCTGATGACGATGAAACTCCCTTTATGCAATGGGAAGAAGTTTACCACCATTGTCAGCGCCTACGCGCCCACCATGACCAACCCAGATGAGATCAAGGACAAGTTCTACGAGGACCTGAACGCTGTCATCACCACTGTTCCCAACGCAGACAAGCTCATCATTCTTGGTGACTTTAACGCGAGAGTTGGTTGTAACAGCACCTCCTGGGAAGGCGTGACTGGGAAGTGTGGGGTTGGTAACTGTAACAGCAATGGCCAACTACTTCTCCAGACATGTAGCGAGCACGACCTTCTTATCACAAACACCATCTTCTGCCTCCCTACCCGTAACAGGACGTCATGGATGCATCCTCGCTCTGGGCATTGGCATCTCATCAACTTTGTCATCGTCAGGAAGAGGGACAGGCAGGACGTACGAGTCACGAGGGCCATGTGCGGCGCCGAGTGCTGGACAGACCACCGCCTTATCGTCTCCAAGCTCAACCTCCGCATCCAGCCCAAGAGACGGCCTCAGGGCATGAAAGCACTCAAACGCCTGAATGTCAACAAGCTGGAACTAGGCAACATCAAGCAGAGCTTTGCTGACACACTGGAGAAACGCCTTGAGTCCACCGTGCTGGACAACCAGAATGTGGAGGCAGCATGGGGCGGACTGCATGAGACGGTGTACAACACTGCCATGGAGTGCCTGGGGCCTTCTGTCAGGAAGCACAAAGACTGGTTTGATCAGAACTGCACTGAGATCAAGCAGCTGCTAGAAGACAAACGCCAAGCCTACAGAGCCCACATTGAAGATCCCAAGTCACAGTCAAAGAAAGACATACTGAAGAGCGCACGCAGCACCATCCAGCTGAAGCTGCGGCAGATGCAGGATTCCTGGTTGAGCAACAAAGCTGATGAGATCCAGGGCTTTGCAGACAGGAACGACATGAAGAACTTCTATAACGGCCTGAAAGAAGTCTACGGTCCCACCACCTCCGGATCTGCTCCACTCCTCAGTGCTGATGGTTCTATCCTGATCACTGACAAGGACGGGATCCTTGAGAGATGGGCTGAACACTTTGACAGCGTACTGAACCGCCCCTCCACCATCAATGATGAAGCCATCGACCGACTCCCCCAAGTGCCAGTCAGTGAGTCGTTGGATGCCATTCCAACTTTGGAGGAGACCCAGAAAGCTATCCGTCTGCTATCCAATGGCAAAACCCCTGGCTCAGACTCCATTCCAGCTGAGGTCTACAAAGAAGGTGGTATGGCGCTGACTGAGAAGCTTCATCAGCTGTTCCAGCTCATCTGCCAGCATGAGGCAGTTCCACAGGACTTCAAAGACGCTTCTATCATACACCTGTACAAGCGCAAAGGAAATCGTCAGGCCTGTGACAACCATCGTGGAATATCCCTGCTGTCCGTCGCAGGCAAAACTCTGGCCAGAGTGCTACTCAACCGTCTCATAGCGCACCTTGAGCAAGGTCTCCTACCAGAGAGCCAGTGTGGCTTCCGGAAAGAACGCGGGACTATCGACATGGTATTTGCTGCCAGGCAGCTCCAGGAGAAGTGTCAGGAACAGAACGCCGACCTTTACTTCACCTATGTCGATCTGACCAAGGCCTTCGATACTGTTAGCAGAGATGGCCTTTGGAGAATCATGGCGAAGTACGGGTGTCCCAGAAAGTTCATCACCATCATACGGCAACTACACGATGGGATGCTGGCCCGAGTCCAAGACAACGGAGAGACTTCAGAACCATTCCCTGTCTCCAACGGAGTCGAGCAAGGGTGTGTTCTTGCCCCCACCCTGTTCAGTCTCATGTTTTCAGCCATGCTGACAGATGCCTTCAGAGACGCTGACGTAGGCATTGGCATCAGGTACCGCACAGATGGCTCACTCTTTAACCTCAGGAGGCTTTAAGCAAAAACCAAGGTGAGGACAGACACAGTCAACGACTTCCTGTTTGCTGATGACTGCGCTCTCAACGCTGCCTCCGAAGCTGACATGCAACACAGTGTCGACAAGTTCTCTGCTGCCTGTGACAACTTTGGACTCACAATCAGCACAAAGAAGACTGAGGTGATACATCAGCCAGCTCCAGGAAAGCCTTACGTTGAACCAAACATCTTCATCAGCGGGCAACAACTGAACGCGGTGGACAAGTTCACATACCTGGGCAGTACACTCTCTCGCACAGTTGTCATCGACGACGAGGTGAATGCCAGACTCGCCAAAGCCAGCGCTGCCTTCGGCAGACTCCATAAGAACGTTTGGAACAGGAGAGGCATCACCCTAGAGACGAAGCTCAAAGTATACAAGGCCATAGTTCTCACCACACTGCTCTATGGATGTGAATCATGGACGGTCTACAAACGCCACGCCAAAAAGCTGAACCACTTCCACACCACCAGCCTCAGAAAACTTCTCGGCATAAAGTGGCAAGAGAAGACCCCTGACACAGAGGTGCTCACTCGTGCAAACTTGCCCAGCATCTACACCATCTTGATGCAGGCCCAGCTGCGCTGGGCAGGCCATGTAGTTCGCATGCCAGACCACCGGCTCCCCAAGAAACTGCTGTACGGCGAGCTCCAACATGGCAAGCGCTCCCATATAGGCCAAAAGAAGTGCTTCAAAGACACTCTGAAAGCTTCTCTGAAGGCCTTCAACATCAGCCACGACACATGGGAGCTGAATGCAATGGACTGACCAAAGTGGCGTTCAGCTGTCCACAAAGGCGCCAAATCCTGTGAGGCCAACATAATCGCTGCAGCAGAGCAACGCAGACAGGCCAGGAAAAGCAGTGCCAGCAAGTCCCCGACAGCCGCCACCATCCCCTGTCCACACTGCGTCAGAACCTTCCGGGCGTGGATTGGCCTGACCAGTCATCTGCGCACCCACAGAGCCCAACCCACCCACCCCCAGGATGACTAGATGGTCCTCGTCGATCCCGACGGACGAACCACCTCCAACCTTTAGGATTATTAATGTGCTTGTAGTTGCAATAGTCTCTAGTTGCGTCAAGAACCAAATTAAAGTCTCCATCCATTATTACATTGTTAATATTGAAATCATGACTCCTTGTTTGGGCCATACACATGAACTAAGAGAAAATCTATAGTTCCAGTTTCAATAAGCACTATAATATAATTCCCATTATTTCCTTTTAAGACCCGTTTAACTTTGAACTAAAAATTGTTATTGAAAAGAATAGCTACACCTCTAGAATTAGAAACATAACTTGAGAAATAACCCTGATAGCCCCATTTTGATATAATATAATGTTCCATTTTTTCCTCAAAGTGGGTATCCTGTAAAAAGTAGACAGAAAAGGCCTTGCTTTTCAAATAATGAAAAACATCTCTTCTTTTTTGTGTGTTGTTGAGACCCTGACAGTTAACTGACGTTACTGTAAGTGAATTATTCATTTTGTTCAATTGAGAGGGCTTTTTTTCTTTCATAAATGGAAACCCACTGAATCCAACATGAAGCAACCACTCATCTAGATCAATAATATGTCTAATATTGAGAATAGTCTCCAGAGTTTTGAAATATTCCAATACCATAAGCAAAGCACAATAGTAATAAAAACATAAAAAACAAAAGTCACAACACATGACCCTCAAACAAGAAAAAAGTACAAAAAATATAAAACGATTTGTATGTAACCAGAAATTACAAGCCCCATGTGAGCACCAGTGCTCTCATAATGATTACGAAACTAACATTATTTATTCTTTCTTTTTTTCTACAAATGCAACAGCATGAAAATGTTTTCATCAACTAAGTGACACGGTGTTATAGACATTCATGCTGAAAATGAATGAAACAGATCGAATAAAGTACGAAACAATAATGCATTAAGTGCAGTTTATGTTATGTGCGTTCGTGTGTGTGTGTGTGTGTGTGTGTGTGTGTGTGTGTGTGTGTGTGTGTGTGTGTGTGTGTGTGTGTGCGCGCGCTCGTGCGTATGCGCATCCCTGGGTGCATTGTGTTGAAGAGAAAAAGGAGGGGACAGCAGCTAGATAAAACCCACAGAAGGAAATTCACACAGAAGGAAATTCACACAGAAAGCACATTCGCACCACTCCTGCTGCA
>NC_134902.1:469386-544386 GCF_041734735.1 Babylonia areolata | reverse complement strand
GAAAGGATATCTTGGTCATCCACTGGATCCGTGCTCATCCTCCAGTCGTCTCGACTTAAGTCTTGCCACTGGAAATTCGTGGACCCGGACGAGAGAGTGACGTCGACGTTGCGCAACTCTTCACTTTGAATAAACTCATCGCGCAAGTCATCAGTCATACTTAATGACCTTTCATCCTTCATCCCTTCATCACCCCCAAGTCCTGTGGCGACAGGCGAGCGACGAAACGACAGGTGTGGGTACACTGGCAGTCGCAGCCGCGGACCTGCACGCAGGCGGCTCAGGCCATAAGGTCGTTCTTCATCGACAGGAGCAGCGATGGAGCTCGGCAGCCGTCTGAGCAGCCCTGTTTAGGAATGCACTGCTCACCTCCCTGGCATGAGGAAGGGGCTAGAAAAGGACTCTCCTGGACAGAGATGACGCGGACAGACCCCAAAGGAGAACGGCACTTGTTGCATCCGAACTCGCCAGATACAACATCGACATCACAGCCTTGAGTGAGACTCGGCTTGCAGGCGAAGGCGAGCTCTATGAACAGGGATCTGGTTACACCTTCTTCTGGAGTGGACGAGGAAGCGAAGAGCGACGCGAGGCTGGCGTTGGTTTTGCAGTAAAAACAGCACTTGTCGGCAAGCTAGCTGGAATCCCAAAGGGAGTCAAATATAGGCTTACGACCATGAAACTCCCGCTGGCCCGAAGCACCTCACCATTGTCAGTGCCTATGCCCCAACCATGACCAACCGAGATGAAGTGAAGGCGAAGTTCTACGAGGACCACCACTTTGTCATTGCTGCTATCCCGAAAGCAGACAAGCTCATCATTCTTGGGGACTTCAGTGCTAGAATTGGCTCTGACTACATCTCCTGGGATGGAGTGATTGGAAAGCACGGTGTGGGCCACTGCAACCCAAATGGATTGCTTTTGCTTCAGACCTGTGCAGAGCAAGAACTGCTGATAACCAACACAGTTTTCTGCCTCCCTACCATTAACAGGACGTCATGGATGCACCCTCGCTCAAAGCATTGGCATCTCATCGATTATGTCATCGTCAGGAAAAGGGATAGGCAAGATGTACGTGTGACAAAGACCATGTGCGGCGCTGAGTATTGGACAGACCATCGCCTTGTAGTCTCGAAGCTGAATATTCGAATCCAACCCAAGAGACGCCCCCAAGGCCAGAAGGCTCCAAAACGGCTCAACATCGCTAAGCTGAAAAACATCACCATCAAACAGTCCTTTGTGGAGCTGCTGGAAGGTCGTCTGGAATCCGCCTCTCTGGACAACCAGAATGTGGAGTCTGACTGGAGGACCCTGCGCGAGCTGATCTATAGTACAGCTTCAGAGAACCTGAGACTCATGACCAGAAAGCACAAAGACTGGTTTGATGAAAACTGTGATGAAATCAAGCAGCTTCTGGATGAGAAACGCCGTCTGCATCAAGCCTACCTGAGCAACCCAAAGTCCACATCAAAAAAGGATGCGTACAATGCCATCCGCAGAACTGTTCAGCAAAAGTTACGCCAGATGCAGGATAAGTGGCTGAGTGACAAAGCTGATGAGATCCAGGGATATGCTGACAGGCACGATATGAAGAGGTTCTATGATGCCTTAAAAGAAGTCTACGGCCCCACATCCTCAGGATCATCCCCCCTCCTCAGTGCAGATGGGAATACCTTGATCACCGAGAAGGAGAAAATTCTTGAACGCTGGGCTGAGCACTTCGACAAGGTCTTAAATCGCCCTTCCTCCATAAATGACGAAGCCATAGACCGTCTCCCACAAGTCCCCCATCAACGAAGCACTGGACGATCCGCCAACACTTCTTGAGACCCAGAAAGCAGTCCGTCTACTATCCAGTGGCAAAGCATCAGGCTCAGACTCCATTCCAGCAGAGGTCTACAAGGATGGAGGCACTGTGCTGACTGAGAAGCTCCATTAGCTGTACTCACTCATGTGGAAAGAAGAGACGCTCCCCCAGGATTTCAAAGATGCCTCTATCATTCACTTGTACAAGCGAAAGGGGAACCGGCAAGCCTGTGATAACCATCGGGGCATTTCCTTGCTCTCCATCGCAGGCAAGATACTTGCCAGGATCCTACTAAACCACCTCACAGTACACCTTGACCAAGGTCATTTGCCTGAGAGCCAATGTGGATTCCGGAAAGAGCGCGGAACCACCGACATGGTGTTTGCTGCAAGGCAGCTGCAAGAGAAATGTCAGGAGCAAAATGCTGATCTGTTCTCCACCTCCACCTATGTCGACCTCACCAAAGCCTTCGACACCGTGAGTAGAGAGGGTTTGTGGAAGATCATGGCCAAGTACGGATGCCCTCGGAAATTTATTGCCTTGGTCAGCCAATTCCATGAAGGCATGCAGGCTCGAGTCCAGGACAATGGCGAAAAATCTGCTCCTTTTCCAGTCACAAATGGTGTCAAGTAAGGTTGCGTCCTGGCTCCAACACTGTTCAGCCTCATGTTCTCTGCAATGCTTACTGATGCCTTCAGAGATGGCGATGTTGGAATCAGCCTAAAGTACCGAACAGATGGCAAACTGTTTAAACTCAGAGGTCTTGAAGCAAAAACCAAGGTCATGACAGACATCATCAGAGACTTTTTCTTTGCTGATGATTGTGCCCTCAGCGCTGGATCTGAAGCTGACATGCAACTCAGCGTCGACAAGTTTGCCACTGCCAGCAGGAACTTCGGCCTTACCATCAGCACGAAGAAAACTGAAGTTCTCCATCAGCCAGCCCCAGAGAAACCCCACATTGAGCCCAACAGCACAGTCAACGGTCAGAGATTCAGTGCGGTGGAGCGGTTGACATACCTTGGCAGCACACTGTCACGAAATGCGACCATCGACGATGAAGTGAACGTCAGGATTGCAAGAGCAAGCGCAACCTTTGGCAGACTCTATGCAAATGTCTGGAACAGAAGAGGCATTGGTCTCGAGACCAAGCTAAAGGTCTACAGAGCAGTAGTTCTCCCCACACTACTGTACGCTTGCGAAACTTGGACAGATTAGCAACGACACGCCAAGAAGCTGAACCACTTCCACACAACATGCCACAGACACAGAGCTGCTTGCAAAAGCCACCCTTCCCAGCATCTTCACCATCCTGATGCAGTCCCAGCTTCGCTGGGCTGGACACGTGGCGCGCATGCCAGACCATCGGCCAACAGGACTGCTGCAGCTGTTCAGAAGAGGCAGGCTAGAAAGTCACGGGCAAACAAGCTCCCTGACAATGATATGCCTGTCTTTGTCTGCCCCAACTGTCAGCGAACATTTCATGCGCAGATTGGACTACTCAGCCATCTGCGCATTCACAGATAGATTCATGAGCATACCCCCCCACGACCCTCCCCCCATCCCCCAGCTGGATGACAACGATGGTCATCATCGATCTCGATGGACACACACCATTGCTGTTGTTGTTGCTGTTGCTGTAGTTGCTGCTGCTGTTGTTATATTGTTATTGTTGTTGTTATTACTGCTGTTGTTGCTGTTGTTGGTTTTGTTGTTATTACTATTGTTGTTATTGATGCTTTTGTTGTTGTTTTTGTTATTTTTGTTGGTGTTGTTGTTCTTGCTGCAGCTGTTGTTGATGATGTTGTTGTTGTTGTTAATGTTGTTTTTGATGCTGTTGTTCTTATTCCTGCTGCTCCTGCTTATGCTGCTGCTGCTGCTGTTGTTGTTGTTGTTATTATTGTTGCTATTTTTGTTGTTGCTGTTGCTGCTGTTCATGCTGTTGTTGTTCTTTTTGTTGTTGCTGTTGTTGTTGTTTCTGTTGTTGTCTTTGTTGGTGTTGTTGTTGTTGCTATTGATAATGTTGTTGTTGTTTTTGTTATTGCTGTCATTGTTGCTGTTGTTTTTCATGTTGTTCTTACTGTTCCTGTTGTTGTTCTTACTGTTCCTGTTGTTGTTGTTGTTCTTGTTGTTGTAGTTGTAGTTGTTTTTGTTGCTGGTGTTGCTGTTGTTGCTGCTGCTGTTGTTGTTGTTGTTGTTGTTGTTGCTGTTGTTATTGATGTTCTTGTTCTTGTTGTTATTGCTGCTGTTGTTGTTATTGTTACTGTTGCTGTTCCTGCTGTTTTTGTTGTTGGTATTCCTGTTGTTGTTGTTGCTGTTGTTATTGCTGATGTTGTTGCTGCTGTAGTTGTTGCTATTGTTGCTGTTGCTGTTGTTATTGTTGTTGATGTTGTTGCTGTCGTTGTTGTTGCTGTTGTTGTTTTTGTTATTATTACTGTTGTTGTTATTTTTGCTGTTATTACTGTTCCTGTTGTTGTTGTTCTTGTTGCTTTTGTTGCTGGTGTTGCTGTTGTTCCTGTTGCTGCTGTTGTTGCTGTTGATGTTGTTGTTGTTGTTCCTGTTGTTGTTGTTGTTGTTCTTATTGCTGTTGTTTTTGATGCTGTTGTTGTTATTCCTGCTGCTCCTGCTGCTGTTGTTTTTGTTGTTGTTGGTGGTGCTGTTGTTGTTGTTGTTGTCTTTGTTGGCGTTGTTGTTGTTGTTGATGTATTGTTTTTGTTGTTATTGCTGTTGCTGTTGTTTTTGTTGTTCTTACTGTTCCTGATGTTGTTGTTATTGTTGTTGTAGTTTTTGTTCCAGTGGTTCTCGCTGCCGCTACTGTTGTTAATGTTGTTGTTGTTATTGCTGTTGTGTTTTTATGCTGTTGTTCTTATTCCTGCTGTTGTTGTTGTCACTTTTGATGTTGTTCCTGTTGTTATTGTTGCTGTTCTTATTGTTATTGTTCTTATTGCTACTGTTCCTGTTACTGCTGTTGCTGTTGCTGTTCCTGTTGTTGTTGTAGTTTTTATTGTTTTTGTTGCTGCTGTTGCTCTTGCTGCTGCAGTTGTTGCTGATATTGCTGTTTTTATTGCTGTTGTTTTTGATGCTGTTGTTCTTATTCCTGCTGCTGCTGTTGTTGTTGCTGTTGATGTTGTTCCTGTTGTTGTTGTTGTTGCTGTTCTTCTTATTGTTATTGGTGTAGTTATTGTTACTGTTGCTGTTCCTGCTGTTGTTGTTGTTGCTGTTGTTATTCCTGGTGTTATTTTTTCCTGCGACAATTCCACATCTCTCACCCGTCCATTCCACAAATCTTACATTCATTCATCAACATCTTAATAAATACATAAATAAATAAGTATATGAATAAACATTTCTTGAGACAATACGAACATAATAAAATATGTGACGGATGTCTTCACATTCTTTTACAGAATTGCTAAATCAGTGTATTACTGGTGATTTTTTCTTTAGCCTCTATTCATTTTTTAAATTATGCAGCTCTTTTTTTTTCAAACAAAGTAAGTCGTATTTATAGATTCTGAACAAGCAAGGCAAAAAAGGTTTAGCAAGACAAAAAATGTAGGCTTGGGTTTTAGTTTGGGACTTCTAGGTGGACACATCACTTGACAACAGCTCAACGTGAGCACGTGAAAACTGTGAGTTAGGCCCTGATGAGACACACAACCCTGACACGAATACTTTGACCGTCACAAAGAGACATGTGTGAACAGAACTCACTTAAATTGCTGGTGTTGTTGTTGCTGCTGTTGTTATTGCTATTGCTGCTGTTGTTGTTGTAGTTGTTGTTTTTGTTCCTGGTGTTGTTGTTGTGGCTGTTGTTATTGCTGATGTTGTTGCTGTTGTTTGTGCTGTTGTTGTTGTTGTCAGTGCTGTTGCTGTTGTTGTTATTATTATTGTTGTTGTTGCTGTTGTTATTGCTGTTACCATTGTTGTTGTAGCAGTTGCTGTTGTTGTAGCTGTTGTTGTTGTTTTAGTTGTTGTTTTTGTTCCTGGTGTTGTTGTTGTTATTGCTGATGTTGTTGCTGATGTTGTTGTTGTTTGTGCAGTTGCTGTTGTTGTTATTATTATTGTTGTTGTTGCTGTTGTTATTGCTGTCGTTGTTGTTGTTCTTTTTGTTCTTATTACTATTGTTGTTATTGTGGCTGCTGTTGTTGTTGTTTTTGTTGTTATTCCTGCTGCTCCTGATGCTGCTGTTGTTGTTATTTTGCTATTTTTGTTGTTGTTGCTGCTGCTATTGATATTGTTGTTGTTATTGCTGTCGTTGTTGTTTTTGATGTTGTGATTACTGTTGCTGTAGCTGTTGTTACTGTTCCTCTTGCTGTTCTTGTTGTTGTATTTGTAGTTGTTTTTGTTGCTGGTGTTGCTGTTGTTATTGCAGTTATTGCTACTGTTGTTGTTGCTGTTGCTGTTGTTGTTGTTGTTATTGTTGCTGTTGTTATTGCAGTTATTGCTACTGTTCCTGTTGTTGTTGTTGTTCCTGCTGGTGTTGTTGTTGTTGTTGTTATTGCGGGTGTTGTTGTTGTTGTTCCTGTTATTGTTGTTCTTGTTGCTGGTGTTGGTATTTGTTGTTTTTGTTCCTGGTGTTGCTGCTGCTGTTACTGTTCTTGTTGTTGTTTTGATGTTGTTGGTGTTGCTGCTGCTGCTGTTGTTGTGTTGATGTTGTCAGTGCTGTTTTTGTACGTTTTGTTTTTTGTACGTTTTGTTTTTGTAGCTGTTGCTATTCCTGTTGTTGTTGCTGTAGTTGTTGTTATTGCTGTTGATATTGCTGTTGTTGATGTTTTTACTATTGTTGTTATTGTTGCTGTTGTTGTTGTTACTGTTCCAGTTGTTATTGTTTTTGTAGTTTTTGTTGTTTTTGATGGTGTTGTTG
This sequence comes from Babylonia areolata, assembly GCF_041734735.1. Lineage (NCBI taxonomy): Eukaryota > Metazoa > Mollusca > Gastropoda > Neogastropoda > Buccinidae > Babylonia > Babylonia areolata. The sequence continues at coordinate 537,712 of NC_134902.1, read as the reverse complement.
TCGTTACTGTTTCTGTTGTTGTTCCTGTTGTTGTTGTTGTTGTTGTTGTTGTTGTTGTTGTAGTTTTTATTGTTTTTGTTGCTGCTGTTGGTCTTGCTGCTGCAGTTGTTGCTGATGTTGCTGTTGTTTTTGCTGTTTTTTTATGCTGTTGTTCTTATTCCTCCTGCTGCTATTGTTGTTGCTGTTGATGTTGTTCCTGTTGTTGTTGTTGTTGCTGTTCTTCTTATTGTTATTGGTGTAGGTATTGTTGCTGTTGCTGTTCCTGCTGTTGTTGTTGTTGCCTGTTGATATTGCTGGTGTTTTTTTTTTCTCCCTCCGACAATTTTGTAATTCCACATCTCTGTTGTAGCTGTTGTTGTTGTTGCTCCTGTTGTTCCTGTTGTTGTTGTTGTTGTTATTGTTGGTGTTCCTGCTGGTGTTGTTGTTGCTCTTGTTATTACTTGTGGTGTTGTTGTTGTTCCTGTTATTGTTGTTCTTGTTGCTGGTGTTAGTATTTGTTGTTTTTGTTCCTGGTGTTGCTGCTGTTGTTACTGTTCTTGTTGTTGTTTTGATGTTGTCGGTGTTGCTGCTGCTGCTGTTGTTGTGGTTAGTGTTGTCAGTGCTGTTGTTCGTTTTGTTGTTTTTGTAGCTGTTGCTGTTATTGTTGTTGTTGCTGTTGCTATTGGTGTTGTTGCTGTAGTTGATGTTGTTGTTGTTATTGCTGTCGTTGTTGCTGATGTTATTGCTGATGTTGTGTTGTTTGTGCTGTTGTGTTGTTGTTGTTGTTGTCAGTGCTGTTGCTGTTGTTGTTATTATTATTGTTGTTGTTGCTGTTGTTATTGCTGTCGTTGTTGTTGTTCTTTTTGTTGTTATTACTATTGCTGTTATTGTGGCTGTTGTTGCTGCTATTGATATAGTTATTGTTATTCCTGCTGCTCCTGCTGCTGCTGTTGTTGTTGTTATTTTGCTATTTTTGTTGTTGTTGTTGTTGCTATTGATATTGTTGTTGTCATTGCTGTCGTTGTTGTTTTTGATGTTGTGATTACTGTTGCTGTAGTTGTTGTTACTGTTCCTCTTGCTGTTGTTGTTGTTGTATTTGTAGTTGTTTTTGTTGCTGGTGTTGCTGTTGTTATTGCAGTTATTGCTACTGTTGTTTGTTGGTGTTGCTGCTGTTGTTGTTGTTGGTGGTGTTCCTGCTGGTGTTGTTGTTGCTGTTGTTATTGTTGGTGATGTTGTTGTTGTTGTTCCTGTTATTGTTCTTGTTGATGGTGTTGGTATTTGTTGTTTTTGTTCCTGGTGTTGCTGCTGTTGTTACTGTTCTTGTTGTTCTTGTTGTTGTATTGGTGTTGTCGGTGTTGCTGCTGCTGCTGTTGTTGTTGTGGTTAATGTTGTCAGTGCTGTTGTTGTTCGTTTTGTTGTTTTTGTAGCTGTTGCTGGTATTGTTGTTGTTGCTGTTGCTATTGTTGCTGTAGTTGATGTTGTTGTTGTTATTGCTGCTGTTGTTGCTGTTGTTATTGCTGTTGTTTTTACTATTGTTGTCATTGTTCCTGTTGTTGTTGTTGTTGTTATTGTTGGTGTTCCTGCTGGTGTTGTTGTTGCTGTTGTTATTGCTGGTGTTTTGTTGTTGTTCCTGTTATTGTTGTTCTTGTTGCTGGTGTTGGTATTTGTTGTTTTTGTTGCTGGTGTTGCTGTTGTTGTTACTGTTCTTCTTGTTGTTGTTTTGATGTTGTCGGTGTTGCTGCTGCTGTTGTTGTGGTTAATGTTGTTGCATGTTTTGTTGTTTTTGTAGCTGTTGCTGTTATTGTTGTTGTCGCTGTTGCTATTGCTGTTGTTGTTGCTGTAGTTGATGTTGTTGTTGTTATTGCTGTTGATGTTGCTGTTGTTATTGCTGTTGTTGTTGTTTTTACTATTGTTGTTATTGTTGCTGTTGTTACTATTCCAGTTATTGTTTTTGTAGTTTTTGTTGTTTTTGATGCTGTTGTTGTCGTTATTGTTCCTGTTTTTGTTTCTGTTGTTGTTGTTGTAGTTTTTATTGTTTTGTTGCTGCTGTTGCTCTTGCTGCTGCAGTTGTTGCTGATGTTGCTGTTGTTATTGCTGTTTTTTTTTTTTTGCTGTTGTTCTTATTCTTGTTGCTGTAGTTGTTGTTACTGTTCATGTTGCTGTTCTTGTTGTTGTATTTGCAGTTGTTTTTGTTCCTGGTGTTATTGCAGTTATTGCTACTGTTGTTGTTGATGTTGTTGTTGCTCCTGTTGTTCCTGTTGTTGTTGTTGTTATTGTTGGTGTTCCTGCTGGTGTTGTTGTTGTTCTTGTTATTGCTGGTGTTGTTGTTGTTGTTCCTGTTATTGTTGTTCTTGTTGCTGGTGTTGGTATTTGTTGTTTTTGTTCCTGGTGTTGCTGCTGTTGTTACTGTTGTTGTTGTTGTTTTGATGTTGTCGGTGTTGCTGCTGCTGTTGTAGTTGTGGTTAATGTTGTCAGTGCTGTTGTTGTTCGTTTTGTTGTTTTTGTAGCTGTTGCTGTTATTGTTGCTGTTGCTATTGTTGCTGTAGTTGATGTTGTTGTCGTAACTGTTCCTGTTGTTGTTCCTGTTGTTGTTGTTGTTGTAGTTTTTATTGTTTTTGTTGCTGCTGTTGCTCTTGCTGCTGCAGTTGTTGCTGATGTTGCTGTTGTTATTGCTGTTGTTTTTTATACTGTTGTTCTTATTCCTGCTGCTGCTGCTGTTGTTGTTGCTGTTGTTGTTGTTGCTGTTCTTCTTATTGTTATTGGTGTAGTTATTGTTTCTGTTGCTGTTCCTGCTGCTGTTGTTGTTGTTGCTGTTGTTATTGCTGGTGGTTTTTTTCCTCCGACAATTTTGTAATTCCACATCTCTCACCCATCCATTCCACAAATCTTACATTCATTCATCAACATCTTTCTGCTGTGGTCGTTATACAGGGTTACGTGGAAAAGGATGGATGGATGGATGGTTTATTCATATAAGGCTATTGCCCCTCATGAATGGGGTAAACAGTGTACAACAATATAGTATCTGCATTTGACTAATAATCATAATCTTAATCCTAATGAGTTCAGCAATCATGAAGTCATCACCGATCGCAACTGAAATGCCTTGTATAAATAAATTGAAAAATTCCTTACAATCCTTTCATTACAAGAAGCCATAAGTAAGCTTAACCGTAGTTGACTTGGATACCTATAGAATTTTGATGGAATATATCGTGTTCTCACATCAGTCAATACTGGACAATATAAAACAAAATGCAACTCATCTTCTTTTCCAGTTTTGCATAATGGACAAACTAAATCTTTTTCGGTATGCTTACTATAACGTAATCGATGTTGAGCAATTACAGAGATACCAAATCTAAACTTAGTCATGACAAATTTCAAATGTCTATCTAAATCCATTCGCAGGTACAATTTAATATTGCCATCTGCATACAATTAATCTGTCTTTAAACTCATTTATAAACGATCTAACATCTTGAACCCCTTGATTTTCCCATACATATCCAAAACCAAACTGAAACAATTTACAACGGACATTCGAAACCCAATTTCTCTTATTTCTTGCATCTAGGTCAAGTAACATTCTATAAGCTCTACGTGGCAACCTATATTCCTCCAACCTAGTTAATTTCAGCCAGTAACGGATACAGCGTATAATACAGTTTATGTAAATAGGATATCTATTGGTTTCGCCATAAATTAAATCATTGGGCGTTCGTGTGTCAACCCCTAAAATTTCTTCAGAGCAAATAAGTGAACTTTTTCACATTGACGGCATGCATCGTCAAGGCCCCATAGTTCTGAACCATACAGAACAATTGGCTGAATTTGATAATCAAACAGTCTCAATAATAAATCTAAGTTGTTATTTTTAAGTAGATTAAGTTTTTTCATTATACCCAGTGAAGCATTCTTTGCTTTACTTTGCTGCTGCTGTTGTTGTTGTTATTGCTGTTACCGTTGTTGTGTTAGCAGTTGCTGTTGTTGTAGCTGTTGTTGTTGTAGTTGTTGTTTTTGTTCCTGGTGTTGCTGTTGTTGTTGTTGCTGTTGTTATTGCTGATGTTGTTGCTGCTGTTGTTGTTGTTGCTGTCAGTGCTGTTGCTGTTGTTGTTGTTGTTATTATTATTGTTGTTGTTGCTGTTGTTATTGCTGTCGTTGTTGTTGTTCTTTTTGTTGTTATTACTATTGTTGTTATTGTGGCTGTTGTTGTTGCTATTGATATTGTTGTTGTTATTCCTGCTGCTCCTGATGCTGCTGCTGTTGTTGTTATTTTGCTATTTTTGTTGTTGTTGTTGTTGCTGTTGTTGTTGTTGCTATTGATATTGTTGTTGTTATTGCTGTCGTTGTTGTTTTTGATGTTGGGATTACTGTTGCTGTAGTTGTTGTTACTGTTCCTCTTGCTGTTCTTGTTGTTGTATTTGTAGTTGTTTTTGTTGCTGGTGTTGCTGTTGTTATTGCAGTTATTGCTACTGTTGTTGTTGTTGCTGTTGTTGTTGCTCCTGTTGTTGCTGTTGTTGTTGTTGTTGCTGCTGCTGTTGTTCCTGTTGTTATTGTTGTTATTGTTCGTGTTCCTGCAGGTGTTGTTGTTGCTGTTGTTATTGCTGGTGTTGTTGTTGCTGTTGTTATTGCTGGTGTTGCTATTGTTGTTGTTGTTCCTGTTACTGTTTTTCTTGTTGCTGGTGTTGGTATTTGTTGTTTTTGTTCCTGGTGTTGCTGCTGTTGTTACTGTTGTTGTTGTTGTTTTGATGTTGTCGGTGTTGCTGCTGCTGCTGTTGTTGTTGTGTTGATGTTGTCAGTGCTGTTGTTCGTTTTGTTGTTTTTGTAGCTGTTGCTGTTATTGTTGTTGTTGTTGTTGCTATTGCTGTTGTTGTTGCTGTAGTTGATGTTGTTATTGTTATTGCTGTTGTTGTTTTTTTTTGTTTTTTTTAGTATTGTTGTTATTGCTGTTGTTGTTGTTACTGTTCCAGTTGTTATTGTTTTTGTAGTTTTTGTTGTTTTTGATGCTGTTGTTCTTATTCCTGCTGCTGCTGTTGTTGTTGCTGTTGATGTTGTTCCTGTTGTTGTTGTTGCTGTTCTTCATTCTTACATTCATTCATCAACATCTTGCTGCTGTGGTCGTTATACAGGGTTACGTGGAAAAGGACAGGAAAAGAGAAATGAAAAGTTTCATGGAAACAATCAATGTTGGCAATGACATGATTATTATAAAATGCATAGAGCTTCAAAAATATGCGCTATAGTAAAACATCTTCATAAATACATAAATAAATAAGTAAATGAATAAACATTTCTTGAGACAATACGGACATAATAAAATATGTGACGGATGTCTTCACATTCTTTTACAGAATTGCTAAATCAGTGTATTACTGATGATTTTTTTTTTAACCTCTATTGATTTTTTAAGCTATACAGCTCGTTTTTTTTTTTTTTTCAATAAAGTGAGTCATATTTATAGATTCCGAACAAGCAAGACAATATAAGGTTTAACAAGAGAAAAAAAATGGTGGCTACAAAAATTACAAAATCTGCGAAACGAAGAAGACATGGAGGTGGACACATCATTTGTAAACAGCTCAACGTGAGCACGTGAAAACTGTGAGTTAGGCTCTGATGAGACACAAAACCCCGACACGAATACTTTGACCGTCACAAAGAGACATGTGTGAACAGAATTCACTTAAATTGCTGGTGTTGTTGTTGCTGCTGTTGTTATTGCTATTTTTGCTGTTGGTGTTGAGTTGCTGTTGTTGTTGTTGTTGTTGTTGTTGTTATTGCTGTTACCGTTGTTGTAGTAGCAGTTGCTGTTGTTGTAGCTGTTGCTGTTGTTGTTGTTGTAGTAGTTGGTGTTTTTGTTCCTGGTGTTGCTGTTGTTGTTACTGTTGTTATTGCTGTTGTTGTTGCTGCTGCTGATGTTGTTGTTGTTGTTGTTTGTGCTGTTGTTGTTGATGTTGTCGGTGCTGTTGCTGTTGTTGTTGTCGTTGTTGCTGTTGTTCTTTTTGTTGTTATTTTTGCTATTTTTGTTGTTGTTGCTGCTGTTGTTGTTGTTGCTATTGTTATTGTTGTTGTTATTGCTGTCGTTGTTGTTGCTGTTGTTGTTTTGGTTGTTGTTATAACTGTTGCTGTTGTTGTTCTTAGTGTTCCTGTTGTTGTTCTTGTTGTTGTATTTGTAGTTCTTTTTGTTGCTGGTGTTTCTGTTATTGCTGTTGTTATTGTTATTGTTACTTTTGCTGTTTCTGTTGCTGTTGTTGTTGCTGTGGATGTTGTTTCTGTTGTTGTTGTTGTTGTTGCTGTTCTTCTTATTGTTATTATTGTTGTTATTGTTACTGTTCCTGTTGTTGTTGGTGCTGTTGCTATTGCTGGTGTTGTTGTTCTTGTTTTTGTTGTTGCTGCTGTTACTGTTGTTGTTGTCTTTGTTGGCGTTGTTGTTGCTATTGGTATTGTTGATTTTGTTCTCACTGTTGTTGTGTTTTTGGTGTTGTTATTGCTGTTTTGTTTTCACTGTTCCTGTTGTTGTTCTTGTTGTTGTAGTTGTAGTTTTTGTTGCTGGTGTTGCTGTTGCTATTGCTGTTATTGCTACTGTTGTTGTCGCTGCTGCTCTTGTTGTTGCTGCTGCTGTTGTTGTTGTTGTTACTGCTGCTGTTGTTCCTGTTGTTGTTGTTGTTATTGGTGCTGGTCCTGCTGGTGTTGTTGTTGCTGTTGTGTTTGATGGTGTTGTTGTTGTTGTTGTACTTGCTTTTGTTGTTGTTTTTGTTCCTGGTATTGCTGTTTTTGTTATTGCTGTTGTAGTTGTTGATGATGTTGTCGGTGTTGTTGCTGTTCGTTTTGTTGTTTTTGTGGCTGTTGGTGTTATTGGTGTTGTTGCTGTTGCTCTTGCTTTTGTTGTTGCTGTTGCTGTAGTTGATGTTGTTTTTGTTGTTATTGTTATTGCTGCTGTTGTTATTGCTGTTGTTGTTATTACTATTGTTGCTGTTGTTATTGTTGTTGTAGTTTTAGTTGTTTTTGTTGCTGTTGTTCTCGCTGCTGCTGTTGTTAATGTTGCTGGGTTTTTTTATGCTGTTGTTCTTATTCCTGCTGTTCCTGCTCCTGCTGTTGCTGTTGTTGTTGTGGCTGGTGCTGTTGATGTTTTTCTTACTGTTCCTGTTCTTGTTGTTATTGTTGTAGTTGTAGTTGTTTTCGTTGCTGGTGTTACTGTTGTTGTTGTTGCTGTTGCTATTGCTGTTGTTGTTGCTGCTGCTGTTGTTATTGCTGTAGTTGTTGTTATTGCTGCTGTTGTTGTTTCTGTTGATGTTGTTCCTGTTGTTGTTGTTGCTGTTCTTCTTATTGTTATTGCTACTGTTGTTGTTCCTGTTGTTGTTGTTGCTGTTGTTATTGCTGGTGTTGTTGCTATTGCTGTTGTTAATGCTGTTTTTGTTGGTGTTGTTGCTGTCATTGTTGTTGATGTTGTTGTTTTTGTTGTTACCACTGTTGTTGTTATTGTTGCTGTTATTACTGTTCCTGTTGTTGTTCTTGTAGTTGCTGTTGTTTTCGTTGCTGGTGTTGCTGTTGCTGTTGTTGTTGATGTTGTTGTTGTTACTCTTGTTGTTATTGCTCTTGTAATTCCTGCTGCTGCTGTCGTTGTTGTTGTTGTTATTGTTGCTTTTTCTGTGGTTGTTTTTGTTGTTCTTGTTATTTCTGTTGTTGTCTTTGTTGGCATTGTTTTTGTTGTTGTTGATATTGATATTGTTGTTGTTGTTGTTATTGTTTTTGTTGTTTTTATTGCTGTTGTTGTTGTTGTTGTCCTTGTTGTTGCTGTTGTTTTCTTTGTTGTTATTACTGTTAATGTTGTTGTTCGTACTGTTCCTGTTGTTGTTGATGTTATTGTTGTGTTGTTGTTGCTGCTGCTGTTGTTGTTGTTGCTGTTGTTGTTACTGTTCCTGTTGTTGCTATTGTTGTTGTTGTTGTTGCTGTTATTGCTATTGCTACTGTTGTTGTCTCGTTCGTCATTTATCAGATGGATTCCCCCGTCTCCTCGACAAAGGCTGCAGTACGTCGCAGGTCCTCCAGTCCAGGCCACTGGGATTGGGTCGGGCCAGGTTTTCTCTCGGAGCACTTGGTGGAGCGGGCAGGACTGCAGCAGATGTTCTGTTGTCTGGTTGTCTGTTCTGCAGGGGCACTGCTCTGTGTCGCCGATACGGAGTTTCGTGTATAGGTGGTGTTTCAGGCAGTAGTGGCCTGTCCTTAGCCTGAAAATGGATACCTGATCTCGACGAGTCAGCAGGTAGTACGGGTCTGCTCTGTTGTGGCATGGATGCTGCTGCTTCCACTTGTTCTGCAGCTTGGCCTTAATGATGGTCCTGGATTCAGAGTAGTTGGTAGACCTGTCAATCTGTTCTTTCGTAGTGCCTTCCTTTACCATGGAGTTAGCAGTCTCGTTGCCAAGCACGTTGCAGTGGGAGGGAATCCACTGCAGGGTGACTGTGTGACTTGTGCAGAGGGAGGCGAGAGACAGATCGTTGAGCTCTGGATCTCTGTTGGACCAAAGGACCTGCGAGATGGTCAGGGCGTCGGTCAGGAAGACAACGTTGTGGCTGGCGTAGAGGCTGGCCTCGATGTGGGCTGCTGCTTCGGCTGTGTAACTGGTGGAGTACAGGCCGGTAACGAGGCAAATCTTTTCTTCTCTGCCTCCTGGATACTGAACATAGACTCCAGCCCCTCCGTTCCGAATGACATCTGTCGCAGAGCCGTCAGTGTAGACATGAGTCTACATGTTGTAGTTGGTTTTGTTGTTGTTGTAGCTGTTGCTGTTGTTGTTGTTCATGTTGGTGCTGTTGTTGTTGTTCTTGTTGTTGTTCCTTTTTGGAATGTTGTTGTTGTTGTTATTATTGTTGTTGTTGTTATTGCTGGTGTAATTGCTGTTGTTGCTGTCGTTGTTGTTGTTGTTGCTGTTGTTGTTGTTATTATTGTTGCTGTATTTGTTTTTGTTCTTGTTGCTGTTGCTGCTGCTCTTGTTGTTGCTGCTGTTATTGTTATTGCTGCTGTTGTTGTTTCTGTTGATATTGTTCCTGTTGTTCTTGTTGCTGTTCTTATTGTTATTGTTACTGTTGCTGTTCCTGTTGTTGTTGTTGCTGTTGTTATTGCTGGTGTTGTTGTATTGTTGCTGTTGCTGTTGTTATTGCTGTTTTTGTTGTTGTTGTTGCTGTCATTGTTGTTGATGTTGTTGTTTTTGTTGTTACCAATGTTGTTGTTATTGTTGCTGTTATTACTTTTCCTGTTGTTGTTCTTGTAGTTGCTGTTGTTGTTGTTATTGTTGCTGTTTTTGTGGTTGTTTTTGCTGTTCTTTATGTTTCTGTTGTTGTCTTTGTTGGCATTGTTTTTGTTGTTGTTGTTATTGTTTTTGTTGTTTTTATTGCTGTTGTTGTCCTTGTTGTTGCTGTTGTTTTCGTTGTTGTTATTACTGTTACTGTTGTTGTTCGTACTGTTCCTGTTGTTGTTGTTGTTATTGCTTTTACTGTTGTGTTGTTGCTGCTGCTGTTGTAGTTGTTGCTGTTGTTGTTACTGTTCCTGTTGTTGCTATTGTTGTTGTTGCTGCTGTTGTTGTTGAAACTGTTGTTGTTGCTTCTGTTGTTGTTCCTGTTGTTGTTGTCTCGTTCGTCATTTATCAGATGGATTCCCCCGTCTCCTCGACAAAGGCTGCAGTACGTCGCAGGTCCTCCAGTCCGGGCCGCTGGGATTGGGTCGGGCCAGGTTTTCTCTCGGAGCGCTTGGTGGAGCGGGCAGGACTGCAGCAGATGTTCTGTTGTCTGGCTGTCTGTTCTGCAGGGGCACTGCTCTGTGTCGCCGATACAGAGTTTCGTGTATAGGTGGTGTTTCAGGCAGTTGTGGCCTGTCCTTAGCCTGAAAATGGCTACCTGCTCTCGACGAGTCAGCAGGTAGTACGGGTCTGCTCTGTTGTGGCATGGATGCTGCTGCTTCCACTTGTTCTGCAGCTTGGCCTTAATGATGGTCCTGGATTCAGTGTAGTTGGTAGACCTGTCCATCTGCTCTTTCCTAATGCCTTCCTTTGCCATGGAGTTAGCAGTCTCGTTGCCAAGCACGTTGCAGTGGGAGGGAATCCACTGCAGGGTGACTGTGTGACTTGTGCAGAGGGAGGCGAGAGACAGATCGTTGAGCTCTGGATCTCTGTTGGACCAAAGGACCTGCGAGATGGTCAGGGCGTCGGTCAGGAAGACAACATTGTGGCTGGCGTAGAGGCTGGCCTCGATGTGGGCTGCTGCTTCGGCTGTGTAACTGGTGGAGTACAGGCCGGTAACGAGGCAAATCTTTTCTTCTCTGCCTCCTGGATACTGAACATAGACTCCAGCCCCTCCGTTCCGAATGACATCTGTCGCAGAGCCGTCAGTGTAGACATGAGTCTACATGTTGTAGTTGGTTTTGTTGTTGTTGTAGCTGTTGCTGTTGTTGTTGTTCATGTTGGTGCTGTTGTTGTTGTTCTTGTTGTTGTTCCTTTTTAGAATGTTGTTGTTGTTGTTATTATTGTTGTTGTTGTTATTGCTGGTGTAATTGCTGTTGTTGCTGTCGTTGTTGTTGTTGTTGCTGTTGTTGTTGTTATTATTGTTGCTGTATTTGTTTTTGTTCTTGTTGCTGTTGCTGCTGCTCTTGTTGTTGCTGCTGTTATTGTTATTGCTGCTGTTGTTGTTTCTGTTGATATTGTTCCTGTTGTTCTTGTTGCTGTTCTTATTGTTATTGTTACTGTTGCTGTTCCTGTTGTTGTTGTTGCTGTTGTTATTGCTGGTTTTGTTGTATTGTTGCTGTTGCTGTTGTTATTGCTGTTTTTGTTGTTGTTGTTGCTGTCATTGTTGTTGATGTTGTTGTTTTTGTTGTTACCAATGTTGTTGTTATTGTTGCTGTTATTACTTTTCCTGTTGTTGTTCTTGTAGTTGCTGTTGTTGTTGTTATTGTTGCTGTTTTTGTGGTTGTTTTTGCTGTTCTTTATGTTTCTGTTGTTGTCTTTGTTGGCATTGTTTTTGTTGTTGTTGTTATTGTTTTTGTTGTTTTTATTGCTGTTGTTGTCCTTGTTGTTGCTGTTGTTTTCGTTGTTGTTATTACTGTTACTGTTGTTGTTCGTACTGTTCCTGTTGTTGTTGTTGTTATTGCTTTTACTGTTGTGTTGTTGCTGCTGCTGTTGTAGTTGTTGCTGTTGTTGTTACTGTTCCTGTTGTTGCTATTGTTGTTGTTGCTGCTGTTGTTGTTGAAACTGTTGTTGTTGCTTCTGTTGTTGTTCCTGTTGTTGTTGTCTCGTTCGTCATTTATCAGATGGATTCCCCCGTCTCCTCGACAAAGGCTGCAGTACGTCGCAGGTCCTCCAGTCCGGGCCGCTGGGATTGGGTCGGGCCAGGTTTTCTCTCGGAGCGCTTGGTGGAGCGGGCAGGACTGCAGCAGATGTTCTGTTGTCTGGCTGTCTGTTCTGCAGGGGCACTGCTCTGTGTCGCCGATACAGAGTTTCGTGTATAGGTGGTGTTTCAGGCAGTTGTGGCCTGTCCTTAGCCTGAAAATGGCTACCTGCTCTCGACGAGTCAGCAGGTAGTACGGGTCTGCTCTGTTGTGGCATGGATGCTGCTGCTTCCACTTGTTCTGCAGCTTGGCCTTAATGATGGTCCTGGATTCAGTGTAGTTGGTAGACCTGTCCATCTGCTCTTTCCTAATGCCTTCCTTTGCCATGGAGTTAGCAGTCTCGTTGCCAAGCACGTTGCAGTGGGAGGGAATCCACTGCAGGGTGACTGTGTGACTTGTGCAGAGGGAGGCGAGAGACAGATCGTTGAGCTCTGGATCTCTGTTGGACCAAAGGACCTGCGAGATGGTCAGGGCGTCGGTCAGGAAGACAACATTGTGGCTGGCGTAGAGGCTGGCCTCGATGTGGGCTGCTGCTTCGGCTGTGTAACTGGTGGAGTACAGGCCGGTAACGAGGCAAATCTTTTCTTCTCTGCCTCCTGGATACTGAACATAGACTCCAGCCCCTCCGTTCCGAATGACATCTGTCGCAGAGCCGTCAGTGTAGACATGAGTCTACATGTTGTAGTTGGTTTTGTTGTTGTTGTAGCTGTTGCTGTTGTTGTTGTTCATGTTGGTGCTGTTGTTGTTGTTCTTGTTGTTGTTCCTTTTTAGAATGTTGTTGTTGTTGTTATTATTGTTGTTGTTGTTATTGCTGGTGTAATTGCTGTTGTTGCTGTCGTTGTTGTTGTTGTTGCTGTTGTTGTTGTTATTATTGTTGCTGTATTTGTTTTTGTTCTTGTTGCTGTTGCTGCTGCTCTTGTTGTTGCTGCTGTTATTGTTATTGCTGCTGTTGTTGTTTCTGTTGATATTGTTCCTGTTGTTCTTGTTGCTGTTCTTATTGTTATTGTTACTGTTGCTGTTCCTGTTGTTGTTGTTGCTGTTGTTATTGCTGGTTTTGTTGTATTGTTGCTGTTGCTGTTGTTATTGCTGTTTTTGTTGTTGTTGTTGCTGTCATTGTTGTTGATGTTGTTGTTTTTGTTGTTACCAATGTTGTTGTTATTGTTGCTGTTATTACTTTTCCTGTTGTTGTTCTTGTAGTTGCTGTTGTTGTTGTTATTGTTGCTGTTTTTGTGGTTGTTTTTGCTGTTCTTTATGTTTCTGTTGTTGTCTTTGTTGGCATTGTTTTTGTTGTTGTTGTTATTGTTTTTGTTGTTTTTATTGCTGTTGTTGTCCTTGTTGTTGCTGTTGTTTTCGTTGTTGTTATTACTGTTACTGTTGTTGTTCGTACTGTTCCTGTTGTTGTTGTTGTTATTGCTTTTACTGTTGTGTTGTTGCTGCTGCTGTTGTAGTTGTTGCTGTTGTTGTTACTGTTCCTGTTGTTGCTATTGTTGTTGTTGCTGCTGTTGTTGTTGAAACTGTTGTTGTTGCTTCTGTTGTTGTTCCTGTTGTTGTTGTCTCGTTCGTCATTTATCAGATGGATTCCCCCGTCTCCTCGACAAAGGCTGCAGTACGTCGCAGGTCCTCCAGTCCGGGCCGCTGGGATTGGGTCGGGCCAGGTTTTCTCTCGGAGCGCTTGGTGGAGCGGGCAGGACTGCAGCAGATGTTCTGTTGTCTGGCTGTCTGTTCTGCAGGGGCACTGCTCTGTGTCGCCGATACGGAGTTTCGTGTATAGGTGGTGTTTCAGGCAGTTGTGGCCTGTCCTTAGCCTGAAAATGGCTACCTGCTCTCGACGAGTCAGCAGGTAGTACGGGTCTGCTCTGTTGTGGCATGGATGCTGCTGCTTCCACTTGTTCTGCAGCTTGGCCTTAATGATGGTCCTGGATTCAGTGTAGTTGGTAGACCTGTCCATCTGCTCTTTCCTAATGCCTTCCTTTGCCATGGAGTTAGCAGTCTCGTTGCCAAGCACGTTGCAGTGGGAGGGAATCCACTGCAGGGTGACTGTGTGACTTGTGCAGAGGGAGGCGAGAGACAGATCGTTGAGCTCTGGATCTCTGTTGGACCAAAGGACCTGCGAGATGGTCAGGGCGTCGGTCAGGAAGACAACATTGTGGCTGGCGTAGAGGCTGGCCTCGATGTGGGCTGCTGCTTCGGCTGTGTAACTGGTGGAGTACAGGCCGGTAACGAGGCAAATCTTTTCTTCTCTGCCTCCTGGATACTGAACATAGACTCCAGCCCCTCCGTTCCGAATGACATCTGTCGCAGAGCCGTCAGTGTAGACATGAGTCTACATGTTGTAGTTGGTTTTGTTGTTGTTGTAGCTGTTGCTGTTGTTGTTGTTCATGTTGGTGCTGTTGTTGTTGTTCTTGTTGTTGTTCCTTTTTAGAATGTTGTTGTTGTTGTTATTATTGTTGTTGTTGTTATTGCTGGTGTAATTGCTGTTGTTGCTGTCGTTGTTGTTGTTGTTGCTGTTGTTGTTGTTATTATTGTTGCTGTATTTGTTTTTGTTCTTGTTGCTGTTGCTGCTGCTCTTGTTGTTGCTGCTGTTATTGTTATTGCTGCTGTTGTTGTTTCTGTTGATATTGTTCCTGTTGTTCTTGTTGCTGTTCTTATTGTTATTGTTACTGTTGCTGTTCCTGTTGTTGTTGTTGCTGTTGTTATTGCTGGTGTTGTTGTATTGTTGCTGTTGCTGTTGTTATTGCTGTTTTTGTTGTTGTTGTTGCTGTCATTGTTGTTGATGTTGTTGTTTTTGTTGTTACCAATGTTGTTGTTATTGTTGCTGTTATTACTTTTCCTGTTGTTGTTCTTGTAGTTGCTGTTGTTGTTGTTATTGTTGCTGTTTTTGTGGTTGTTTTTGCTGTTCTTTATGTTTCTGTTGTTGTCTTTGTTGGCATTGTTTTTGTTGTTGTTGTTATTGTTTTTGTTGTTTTTATTGCTGTTGTTGTCCTTGTTGTTGCTGTTGTTTTCGTTGTTGTTATTACTGTTACTGTTGTTGTTCGTACTGTTCCTGTTGTTGTTGTTGTTATTGCTTTTACTGTTGTGTTGTTGCTGCTGCTGTTGTAGTTGTTGCTGTTGTTGTTACTGTTCCTGTTGTTGCTATTGTTGTTGTTGCTGCTGTTGTTGTTGAAACTGTTGTTGTTGCTTCTGTTGTTGTTCCTGTTGTTGTTGTCTCGTTCGTCATTTATCAGATGGATTCCCCCGTCTCCTCGACAAAGGCTGCAGTACGTCGCAGGTCCTCCAGTCCGGGCCGCTGGGATTGGGTCGGGCCAGGTTTTCTCTTGGAGCGCTTGGTGGAGCGGGCAGGACTGCAGCAGATGTTCTGTTGTCTGGCTGTCTGTTCTGCAGGGGCACTGCTCTGTGTCGCCGATACGGAGTTTCGTGTATAGGTGGTGTTTCAGGCAGTTGTGGCCTGTCCTTAGCCTGAAAATGGCTACCTGCTCTCGACGAGTCAGCAGGTAGTACGGGTCTGCTCTGTTGTGGCATGGATGCTGCTGCTTCCACTTGTTCTGCAGCTTGGCCTTAATGATGGTCCTGGATTCAGTGTAGTTGGTAGACCTGTCCATCTGCTCTTTCCTAATGCCTTCCTTTGCCATGGAGTTAGCAGTCTCGTTGCCAAGCACGTTGCAGTGGGAGGGAATCCACTGCAGGGTGGCTGTGTGACTTGTGCAGAGGGAGGCGAGAGACAGATCGTTGAGCTCTGGATCTCTGTTGGACCAAAGGACCTGCGAGATGGACAGGGCGTCGGTCAGGAAGACAACGTTGTGGCTGGCGTAGAGGCTGGCCTCGATGTGGGCTGCTGCTTCGGCTGTGTAACTGGTGGAGTACAGGCCGGTAACGAGGCAGATCTTTTCTTCTCTGCCTCCTGGATACTGAACATAGACTCCTGCCCTCCGTTCCGAATGACATCTGTCGCAGAGCCGTCAGTGTAGACATGAGTCCAGAATTCTTTGGGGAACTGGGTGTGGAGGTGTTCAAGGGTGAGGGACTTTCTTTCAGGGCCGCTTTGGGGATCTTTGGGGCCAACACCAGGGATGCTGCACTGGATGAGGGGAGGGGTTCCTTCGCTCCAGGCAGGGACGGCAAGACACCGGGGTACCACTTTATTGTTGTTGTTCATGTTACTGTTCTCGTTATTGTTGCTGTTGCTGCTCTTGTAGTGTCTGTTCCTGTTCTTGTTGCTGCTGTTGTTCTTGCTGTTGTTGTTATTGTTGCCGTTTTTGTTGCTCTTGTTGTTGCTGTTGTTGTTGCTTTTGTTGTTTTTTACGGTGTTGTTGTTGCTGTTGTTATTGCTGTTGTTGGTCTTCCTGTTGTCGTTGGTTTTGTTGTTGTTGTTCATGTTGTTGCTATTGTTGTTGTTTCTGTTGTTGTTTTTGTTGGTGCTGTTCTTGCTGTTCTTGTTGTTGTTCCTTTTTAGAATGTTGTTGTTGTTGTTATTATTGTTGTTGTTGTTATTGCTGGTGTAATTGCTGTTGCTGCTGTCATTGTTGTTGTTGTTGCTGTTGTTGTTGTTATTATTCTTGCTGTATTTGTTGGTGTTGTTGCTGTTGTTGCTGCTGTTGTTGTTATTGCTGCTGTTGTTGTTCCTGTTGTTCTTGTTGCTGTTCTTCTTATTGTTATTGTTACTGATGCTCTTCCTGTTGTTGTTGTTGTTGCTGTTGTTATTGCTGGTGTTGTTGCTATTGTTGCTGTTGCTGTTGCTGTTGTTATTGCTGTTTTTGTTGTTGTTGTTGATGTCATTGTTGTTGATGTTGTTGGTTTTGTTGTTACCAATGTTGTTGTTATTGTAGCTGTTATTACTTTTCCTGTTGTTGTTCTTGTAGTTGCTGTTGTTTTTGTTGCTGGTGTTGCTGTTGCTGTTGTTGTTGATGATGTTGTTGTTGTTGTTGCTCTTCTTGTTATTCCTGCTGCTGTTGTCGTTGTTGTTGTTGTTATTGTTGCTGTTTTTGTGGTTGTTTTTGCTGTTCTTGTTGTTTCTGTTGTTGTCTTTGTTGGCATTGTTTTTGTTGTTGTTGATATTGTTGTTGTTGTTGTTATTGTTTTTGTTGTTTTTTTTGCTGTTGTTGTCCTTGTTGTTGCTGTTGTTTTCGTTGTTGTTATTACTGTTACTGTTGTTGTTTGTACTGTTCCTGTTGTTGTTCTTGTTACTGTTGTGTTGTTGCTGCTGCTGTTGTTGTTGTTGCTGTTGTTGTTACTGTTCCTGTTGTTGCTACTGTTGTTGCTGTTGTTGTTATTGCTATTGCTACTGTTGTTGTCGCTTCTGTTGTTGTTCCTGTTGTTGTTGTCTCGTTCGTCATTTATCAGATGGATTCCCCCGTCTCCTCGACAAAGGCTGCAGTACGTCGCAGGTCCTCCAGTCCGGGCCGCTGGGATTGGGTCGGGCCAGGTTTTCTCTCGGAGCGCTTGGTGGAGCGGGCAGGACTGCAGCAGATGTTCTGTTGTCTGGCTGTCTGTTCTGCAGGGGCACTGCTCTGTGTCGCCGATACGGAGTTTCGTGTATAGGTGGTGTTTCAGGCAGTTGTGGTCTGTCCTTAGCCTGAAAATGGATACCTGCTCTCGACGAGTCAGCAGGTAGTACGGGTCTGCTCTGTTGTGGCATGGATGCTGCTGCTTCCACTTGTTCTGCAGCTTGGCCTTAATGATGGTCCTGGATTCAGAGTAGTTGGTAGACCTGTCCATCTGCTCTTTCCTAATGCCTTCCTTCGCCATGGAGTTAGCAGTCTCGTTGCCAAGCACGTTGCAGTGGGAGGGAATCCACTGCAGGGTGACTGTGTGACTTGTGCAGAGGGAGGCGAGAGACAGATCGTTGAGCTCTGGATCTCTGTTGGACCAAAGGGCCTGCGAGATGGACAGGGCGTCGGTCAGGAAGACAACGTTGTGGCTGGCGTAGAGGCTGGCCTCGATGTGGGCTGCTGCTTCGGCTGTGTAACTTGTGGAGTACAGGCCGGTAACGAGGCAGATCTTTTCTTCTCTGCCTCCTGGATACTGAACATAGACTCCTGCCCTCCGTTCCGAATGACATCTGTCGCAGAGCCGTCAGTGTAGACATGAGTCCAGAATTCTTTGGGCAACTGGTGTGGAGGTGTTCAAGGGTGAGGGACTTTCTTTCAGGGCCGCTTTGGGGATCTTTGGGGCCAACACCAGGGATGCTGCACTGGATGAGGGGAGGGGTTCCTTCGGTCCAGGCAGGGACGGCAAGACACCGGGGTACCACTTTATTGTTGTTGTTCTTGTTACTGTTCTCGTTATTGTTGCTGTTGCTGCTCTTGTAGTGGCTGTTCCTGTTCTTGTTACTGCTGTTGTTCTTACTGTTGTTGTTGTTGTTGCCGTTTATGTTGCTCTTGTTGCTGTTGTTGTTGCTGTAGTTTTTGCTTTTGTTGTTTTTGTCGGTGTTGTTCCTGTTGTTGGTCTTGCTGTTGTCGTTGGTTTGGTTGTTGTTGTAGCTGTTGCTGTTGTTGTTCATGTTGTTGCTATTGTTGTTGTTTCTGTTGTTGTTTTTGTTGGTGCTGTTCTTGTTGTTCTTGTTGTTGTTCCTTTTTAGAATGTTGTTGTTGTTGTTGTTATTATTGTTGTTGTTGTTATTGCTGGTGTAATTGCTGTTGTTGCTGTCGTTGTTGTTGTTGTTGCTGTTGTTGTTGTTATTATTCTTGCTGTATTTGTTGTTGTTGTTGCTGTTGTTGCTGCTGCTCCTGTTGTTGCTGCTGTTGTTGTTATTGCTGCTGTTGTTGTTTCTGTTGATGTTGTTCCTGTTGTTGTTGTTGCTGTTCTTCTTATTGTTATTGTTACTGTTGCTGTTCCTGTTGTTGTTGTTGTTGCTGTTGTTATTGCTGGTGTTGTTGCTATTGTTGCTGTTGCTGTTGTTATTGCTGTTTTTGTTGTTGTTGTTGTTGTCATTGTTGTTGATGTTGTTGTTACCAATGTTGTTGTTATTGTTGCTGTTATTACTTTTCCTGTTGTTGTTCTTGTAGTTGCTCTTGTTTTTGTTGCTGGTGTTGCTGTTGCTGTTGTTGTTGATGATGTTGTTGTTGTTGTTGCTCTTCTTGTTATTCCTGCTGCTGTTGTCGTTGTTGTTGTTGTTATTGTTGCTGTTTTTGTGGTTGTTTTTGCTGTTCTTGTTGTTTCTGTTGTTGTGTTTGTTGGCATTGTTTTTGTTGTTGTTGATATTGATGTTGTTGTAGTTATTGTTTTTGTTGTTTTTATTGCTGTTGTTGTCCTTGTTGTTGCTGTTGTTTTCGTTGTTGTTATTACTGTTACTGTTGTTGTTCGTACTGTTCCTGTTGTTGTTCTTGTTACTGTTGTGTTGTTGCTGCTGCTGTTGTTGTTGTTGCTGTTGTTGTTACTGTTCCTGTTGTTGCTACTGTTGTTGCTGTTGTTGTTATTGCTATTGCTACTGTTGTTGTTGCTTCTGTTGTTGTTCCTGTTGTTGTTGTCTCGTTCGTCATTTATCAGATGGATTCCCCCGTCTCCTCGACAAAGGCTGCAGTACGTCGCAGGTCCTCCAGTCCGGGCCGCTGGGATTGGGTCGGGCCAGGTTTTCTCTCGGAGCGCTTGGTGGAGCGGGCAGGACTACAGCAGATGTTATGTTGTCTGGCTGTCTGTTCTGCAGGGGCACTGCTCTGTGTCGCCGATACGGAGTTTCGTGTATAGGTGGTGTTTCAGGCAGTTGTGGCCTGTCCTTAGCCTGAAAATGGCTACCTGCTCTCGACGAGTCAGCAGGTAGTACGGGTCTGCGCTGTTGTGGCATGGATGCTGCTGCTTCCACTTGTTCTGCAGCTTGGCCTTAAATGATGGTCCTGGATTCAGAGTAGTTGGTAGACCTGTCCATCGGCTCTTTCCTAATGCCTTCCTTCGCCATGGAGTTAGCAGTCTCGTTGCCAAGCACGTTGCAGTGGGAGGGAATCCACTGCAGGGTGACTGTGTGACTTGTGTAGAGGGAGGCGAGAGACAGATCGTTGAGCTCTGGATCTCTGTTGGACCAAAGGACCTGCGAGATGGACAGGGCGTCGGTCAGGAAGACAACGTTGTGGCTGGCGTAGAGGCTGGCCTCGATGTGGGCTGCTGCTTCGGCTGTGAAACTGGTGGAGTACAGGCCGGTAACGAGGCAGATCTTTTCTTCTCTGCCTCCTGGATACTGAACATAGACTCCAGCCCCTCCGCTCCGAATGACATCTGTCGCAGAGCCGTCAGTGTAGACATGAGTCCAGAATTCTTTGGGGAACTGGGTGTGGAGGTGTTCAAGGGTGAGGGACTTTCTTTCAGGGCCGCTTTGGGAATCTTTGGGGCCAACACCAGGGATGCTGCACTGGATGAGGGGAGGGGTTCCTTCGCTCCAGGCAGGGACGGCAAGACACCGGGGTACCACTTTATTGTTGTTGTTCTTGTTACTGTTCTCGTTATTGTTGCTGTTGCTGCTCTTGTAGTGGCTGTTCCTGTTCTTGTTGCTGCTGTTGTTCTTGCTGTTGTTGTTGCCGTTTTTGTTGCTCTTGTTGTTGCTGTAGTTTTTGCTTTTGTTGTTTTTGTCGGTGTTGTTGCTGTTGTTGGTCTTGCTGTTGTTGTTGGTTTTGTTGTTGTTGTAGCTGTTGCTGTTGTTGTTGTTCATGTTGTTGCTATTGTTGTTGTTTCTGTTGTTGTTTTTGTTGGTGCTGTTGTTGTTGTTCTTGTTGTTGTTCCTTTTTAGAATGTTGTTGTTGTTATTATTGTTGTTATTGTTATTGCTGGTGTAATTGCTGTTGTTGCTGTTGTTGTTGTTATTATTGTTGCTGTATTTGTTGTTGTTGCTGCTGTTGTTGTTATTGCTGCTGTTGTTGTTTCTGTTGATGTTGTTCCTGTTGTTCTTGTTGCTGTTCTTCTTATTGTTATTGTTACTGTTGCTGTTCCTGTTGTTGTTGTTGCTGTTGTTATTGCTGGTGTTGTTGCTATTGTTGCTGTTGCTGTTGTTATTGCTGTTTTTGTTGTTGTTGCTGTCATTGTTGTTGATGTTGTTGGTTTTGTTGTTACCAATGTTGTTGTTATTGTTGCTGTTATTACTTTTCCTGTTGTTGTTCTTGTAGTTGCTGTTGTTTTTGTTGCTGGTGTTGCTGTTGCTGTTGTTGTTGATGTTGTTGTTATTGTTGTTGCTCTTCTTGTTATTCCTGCTGCTGTTGTCGTTGTTGTTGTTATTGTTGCTGTTTTTGTGGTTGTTTTTGCTGTTCTTTATGTTTCTGTTGTTGTCTTTGTTGGCATTGTTTTTGTTGTTGTTGATATTGATACTGTTGTTGTTGTTGTTGTTATTGTTTTTGTTGTTTTTATTGCTGTTGTTGTCCTTGTTGTTGCTGTTGTTTTCGTTCTTGTTATTACTGTTACTGTTGTTGTTCGTACAGTTCCTGTTGTTGTTGTTGTTGTTGTTACTGTTGTGTTGTTGCTGCTGCTGTTGTTGTTGTTGCTGTTGTTGTTATTGCTATTGCTACTGTTGTTGTTGCTTCTGTTGTTGTTCCTGTTGTTGTTTTCTCGTTCGTCATTTATCAGATGGATTCCCCCGTCTCCTCGACAAAGGCTACAGTACGTCGCAGGTCCTCCAGTCCGGGCCGCTGGGATTGGGTCGGGCCAGGTTTTCTCTCGGAGCGCTTGGCGGAGCGGGCAGGACTGCAGCAGATGTTCTGTTGTCTGGCTGTCTGTTCTGCAGGGGCACTGCTCTGTGTCGCCGATACGGAGTTTCGTGTACAGGTGGTGTTTCAGGCAGTAGTGGCCTGTTCTTAGCCTGAAAATGGATACCTGATCTCGACGAGTCAGCAGGTAGTACGGGTCTGCTCTGTTGTGGCATGGATGCTGCTGCTTCCACTTGTTCTGCAGCTTGGCCTTAATGATGGTCCTGGATTCAGAGTAGTTGGTAGACCTGTCCATCTGTTCTTTCGTAGTGCCTTCCTTTACCATGGAGTTAGCAGTCCCGTTGCCAAGCACGTTGCAGTGGGAGGGAATCCACTGCAGGGTGACTGTGTGACTTGTGTAGAGGGAGGCGAGAGACAGATCGTTGAGCTCTGGATCTCTGTTGGACCAAAGGACCTGCGAGATGGTCAGGGCGTCGGTCAGGAAGACAACGTTGTGGCTGGCGTAGAGGCTGGCCTCGATGTGGGCTGCTGCTTCGGCTGTGTAACTGGTGGAGTACAGGCCGGTAACGAGGCAGATCTTTTCTTCTCTGCCTCCTGGATACTGAACATAGACTCCAGCCCCTCCGCTCCGAATGACATCTGTCGCAGAGCCGTCAGTGTAGACATGAGTCTACATGTTGTAGTTGGTTTTGTTGTTGTAGCTGTTGCTGTTGTTGTTGTTCATGTTGTTGCTATTGTTGTTGTTTCTGCTGTTGTTTTTGTTGGTGCTGTTGTTGTTGTTCTTGTTGTTGTTCCTTTTTAGAATGTTGTTGTTGTTGTTATTATTGTTGTTGTTGTTATTGCTGGTGTAATTGCTGTTGTTGCTGTCGTTGTTGTTGCTGTTGTTGTTGTTATTATTCTTGCTGTATTTGTTGTTGTTGCTGCTGTTATTGTTATTGCTGCTGTTGTTGTTTCTGTTGATATTGTTCCTGTTGTTCTTGTTGCTGTTCTTCTTATTGTTATTGTTACTGTTGCTGATCCTTTTGTTGTTGTTGCTGTTGTTATTGCTGGTGTTGTTGCCATTGTTGCTGTTGCTGTTGTTATTGCTGTTTTTGTTGTTGTTGTTGCTGTCATTGTTGTTGATGTTGTTGTTTTTGTTGTTACCAATGTTGTTGTTATTGTTGCTGTTATTACTTTTCCTGTTGTTGTTCTTGTAGTTGTTGTTGTTATTGTTGCTGTTTTTGTGGTTGTTTTTGCTGTTCTTGTTGTTTCTGTTGTTGTCTTTGTTGGCATTGTTTTTGTTGTTGTTGATATTGTTGTTGTTGTTGTTATTGTTTTTGTTGTTTTTATTGCTGTTGTTGTCCTTGTTGTTGCTGTTGTTTTCGTTGTTGTTATTACTGTTACTGTTGTTGTTCGTACTGTTCCTGTTGTTGTTCTTGTTACTGTTGTGTTGTTGCTGCTGCTGTTGTTGTTGTTGCTGTTGTTGTTACTGTTCCTGTTGTTGCTACTGTTGTTGCTGTTGTTGTTATTGCTATTGCTACTGTTGTTGTTGCTTCTGTTGTTGTTCCTGTTGTTGTTGTCTCGTTCGTCATTTATCAGATGGATTCCCCCGTCTCCTCGACAAAGGCTGCAGTACGTCGCAGGTCCTCCAGTCCGGGCCGCTGGGATTGGGTCGGGCCAGGTTTTCTCTCGGAGCGCTTGGTGGAGCGGGCAGGACTGCAGCAGATGTTCTGTTGTCTGGCTGTCTGTTCTGCAGGGGCACTGCTCTGTGTCGCCGATACGGAGTTTCGTGTATAGGTGGTGTTTCAGGCAGTTGTGGCCTGTCCTTAGCCTGAAAATGGCTACCTGCTCTCGACGAGTCAGCAGGTAGTACGGGTCTGCTCTGTTGTGGCATGGATGCTGCTGCTTCCACTTGTTCTGCAGCTTGGCCTTAATGATGGTCCTGGATTCAGTGTAGTTGGTAGACCTGTACTGTCCATCTGCTCTTTCCTAATGCCTTCCTTTGCCATGGAGTTAGCAGTCTCGTTGCCAAGCACGTTGCATTGGGAGGGAATCCACTGCAGGGTGACTGTGTGACTTGTGCAGAGGGAGGCGAGAGACAGATCGTTGAGCTCTGGATCTCTGTTGGACCAAAGGGCCTGCGAGATGGACAGGGCGTCGGTCAGGAAGACAACGTTGTGGCTGGCGTAGAGGCTGGCCTCGATGTGGGCTGCTGCTTCGGCTGTGTAACTGGTGGAGTACAGGCCGGTAACGAGGCAGATCTTTTCTTCTCTGCCTCCTGGATACTGAACATAGACTCCTGCCCTCCGTTCCGAATGACATCTGTCGCAGAGCCGTCAGTTTCGACATGAGTCCAGAATTCTTTGGGGAACTGGGTGTGGAGGTGTTCAAGGGTGAGGGACTTTCTTTCAGGGCCGCTTTGGGGATCTTTGGGGCCAACACCAGGGATGCTGCACTGGATGAGGGGAGGGGTTCCTTCGCTCCAGGCAGGGACGGCAAGACACCGGGGTACCACTTTATTGTTGTTGTTCTTGTTACTGTTCTCGTTATTGTTGCTGTTGCTGCTCTTGTAGTGTCTGTTCCTGTTCTTGTTGCTGCTGTTGTTCTTGCTGTTGTTGTTATTGTTGCCGTTTTTGTTGCTCTTGTTGTTGCTGTTGTTGTTGCTTTTGTTGTTTTTTACGGTGTTGTTGTTGCTGTTGTTATTGCTGTTGTTGGTCTTGCTGTTGTCGTTGGTTTTGTTGTTGTTGTAGCTGTTGCTGTTGTTGTTGTTCATGTTGTTGCTATTGTTGTTGTTTCTGTTGTTGTTTTTGTTGGTGCTGTTGTTGTTGTTGTTCTTGTTGTTGTTCCTTTTTAGAATGTTGTTGTTGTTGTTGTTATTATTGTTGTTGTTGTTATTGCTGTTGTGATTGCTGTTGTTGCTGTCGTTGTTGTTGTTGTTGCTGTTGTTGTTGTTATTATTGTTGCTATATTTGTTGTTGTTGTTGCTGTTGTTGCTACTGCTCTTGTTGTTGCTGCTGTTGTTGTTATTGTTACTGTTGCTGTTCCTGTTGTTGTTGTTGTTGCTGTTGTTATTGCTGGTGTTGTTGCTATTGTTGCTGTTGTTATTGCTGGTGTTGTTGCTATTGTTGCTGTTGCTGTTGTTATTGCTGTTTTTGTTGTTGTTGTTGCTGTCATTGTTGTTGATGTTGTTGTTTTTGTTGTTACCAATGTTGTTGTTATTGTTGCTGTTATTACTTTTCCTGTTGTTGTTCTTGTAGTTGCTGTTGTTTTTGTTGCTGGTGTTGCTGTTGCTGTTGTTGTTGATGTTGTTGTTATTGTTGTTGCTCTTCTTGTTATTCCTGCTGCTGTTGTCGTTGTTGTTGTTGTTATTGTTGCTGTTTTTGTGGTTGTTTTTGCTGTTCTTTATGTTTCTGTTGTTGTCTTTGTTGGCATTGTTTTTGTTGTTGTTGATATTGTTTTTGTTGTTTTTATTGCTGTTGTTGTCCTTGTTGTTGCTGTTGTTTTCGTTCTTGTTATTACTGTTACTGTTGTTGTTCGTACAGTTCCTGTTGTAGTTGTTGTTACTGTTGTGTTGTTGCTGCTGCTGTTGTTGTTGTTGCTGTTGTTATTGCTATTGCTACTGTTGTTGTTGCTTCTGTTGTTGTTCCTGTTGTTGTTTTCACGTTCGTCATTTATCAGATGGATTCCCCCGTCTCCTCGACAAAGGCTGCAGTACGTCGCAGGTCCTCCAGTCCGGGCCGCGGGGATTGGGTCAGGCCAGGTTTTCTCTCGGAGCGCTTGGTGGAGCGGGCAGGACTGCAGCAGATGTTCTGTTGTCTGGCTGTCTGTTCTGCAGGGGCACTGCTCTGTGTCGCCGATACGGAGTTTCGTGTATAGGTGGTGTTTCAGGCAGTTGTGGTCTGTCCTTAGCCTGAAAATGGATACCTGCTCTCGACGAGTCAGCAGGTAGTACGGGTCTGCTCTGTTGTGGCATGGATGCTGCTGCTTCCACTTGTTCTGCAGCTTGGCCTTAATGATGGTCCTGGATTCAGAGTAGTTGGTAGACCTGTCCATCTGCTCTTTCATAGTGCCTTCCTTCGCTATGGAGTTAGCAGTCTCGTTGCCAAGCACGTTGCAGTGGGAGGGAATCCACTGCAGGGTGACTGTGTGACTTGTGCAGAGGGAGGCGAGAGACAGATCGTTGAGCTCTGGATCTCTGTTGGACCAAAGGGCCTGCGAGATGGACAGGGCGTCGGTCAGGAAGACAACGTTGTGGCTGGCGTAGAGGCTGGCCTCGATGTGGGCTGCTGCTTCGGCTGTGTAACTTGTGGAGTACAGGCCGGTAACGAGGCAGATCTTTTCTTCTCTGCCTCCTGGATACTGAACATAGACTCCTGCCCTCTGTTCCGAATGACATCTGTCGCAGAGCCGTCAGTGTCGACATGAGTCCAGAATTCTTTGGGCAACTGGGTGTGGAGGTGTTCAAGGGTGAGGGACTTTCTTTCAGGGCCGCTTTGGGGATCTTTGGGGCCAACACCAGGGATGCTGCACTGGATGAGGGGAGGGGTTCCTTCGCTCCAGGCAGGGACGGCAAGACACCGGGGTACCACTTTATTGTTGTTGTTCATGTTACTGTTCTCGTTATTGTTGCTGTTGCTGCTCTTGTAGTGGCTGTTCCTGTTCTTGTTACTGCTGTTGTTCTTACTGTTGTTGTTGTTGTTGTTGCCGTTTTTGTTGCTGTTGTTGTTGTTGTTGTTGCTGTAGTTTTTGCTTTTTTTTGTTTTTGTCGGTGTTGTTCCTGTTGTGCTGTTGTCGTTGGTTTGGTTGTTGTTGTAGCTGTTGCTGTTGTTGTTCATGTTGTTGCTATTGTTGTTGTTTCTGTTGTTGTTTTTGTTGGTGCTGTTCTTGTTGTTCTTGTTGTTGTTCCTATTTAGAATGTTGTTGTTGTTGTTGTAATTATTGTTGTTGTTGTTATTGCTGGTGTAATTGCTGTTGTTGCTGTTGTTGTTGTTATTATTCTTGCTGTATTTGTTGTTGTTGTTGCTGTTGTTGCTGCTGCTCCTGTTGTTGCTGCTGTTGTTGTTATTGCTGCTGTTGTTGTTTCTGTTGATGTTGTTCCTGTTGTTGTTGTTGCTGTTCTTCTTATTGTTATTGTTACTGTTGCTGTTCCTGTTGTTGTTGTTGTTGCTGTTGTTATTGCTGGTGTTGTTGCTATTGTTGCTGTTGCTGTTGTTATTGCTGTTTTTGTTGTTGTTGTTGTTGTCATTGTTGTTGATGTTGTTGTTACCAATGTTGTTGTTATTGTTGCTGTTATTACTTTTCCTGTTGTTGTTCTTGTAGTTGCTCTTGTTTTTTTTGCTGGTGTTGCTGTTGCTGTTGTTGTTGATGATGTTGTTGTTGTTGTTGCTCTTCTTGTTATTCCTGCTGCTGTTGTCGTTGTTGTTGTTGTTATTGTTGCTGTTTTTGTGGTTGTTTTTGCTGTTCTTGTTGTTTCTGTTGTTGTCTTTGTTGGCATTGTTTTTGTTGTTGTTGATATTGATGTTGTTGTAGTTATTGTTTTTGTTGTTTTTGTTGCTGTTGTTGTCCTTGTTGTTGCTGTTGTTTTCGTTGTTGTTATTACTGTTACTGTTGTTGTTCGTACTCTTCCTGTTGTTGTTCTTGTTACTGTTGTGTTGTTGCTGCTGCTGTTGTTGTTGTTGCTGTTGTTGTTACTGTTCCTGTTGTTGCTACTGTTGTTGCTGTTGTTGTTATTGCTATTGCTACTGTTGTTGTTGCTTCTGTTGTTGTTCCTGTTGTTGTTGTCTCGTTCGTCATTTATCAGATGGATTCCCCCGTCTCCTCGACAAAGGCTGCAGTACGTCGCAGGTCCTCCAGTCCGGGCCGCTGGGATTGGGTCGGGCCAGGTTTTCTCTCGGAGCGCTTGGTGGAGCGGGCAGGACTGCAGCAGATGTTATGTTGTTTTGCTGTCTGTTCTGCAGGGGCACTGCTCTGTGTCGCCGATACGGAGTTTCGTGTATAGGTGGTGTTTCAGGCAGTTGTGGCCTGTCCTTAGCCTGAAAATGGCTACCTGCTCTCGACGAGTCAGCAGGTAGTACGGGTCTGCGCTGTTGTGGCATGGATGCTGCTGCTTCCACTTGTTCTGCAGCTTGGCCTTAATGATGGTCCTGGATTCAGAGTAGTTGGTAGACCTGTCCATCTGCTCTTTCCTAATGCCTTCCTTCGCCATGGAGTTAGCAGTCTCGTTGCCAAGCACGTTGCAGTGGGAGGGAATCCACTGCAGGGTGACTGTGTGACTTGTGTAGAGGGAGGCGAGAGACAGATCGTTGAGCTCTGGATCTCCGTTGGACGAAAGGACCTGCGAGATGGACAGGGCGTCGGTCAGGAAGACAACGTTGCGGCTGGCGTAGAGGCTGGCCTCGATGTGGGCTGCTGCTTCGGCTGTGTAACTGGTGGAGTACAGGCCGGTAACGAGGCAGATCTTTTCTTCTCTGCCTCCTGGATACTGAACATAGACTCCAGCCCCTCCGCTCCGAATGACATCTGTCGCAGAGCCGTCAGTGTCGACATGAGTCCAGAATTCTTTGGGGAACTGGGTGTGGAGGTGTTCAAGGGTGAGGGACTTTCTTTCAGGGCCGCTTTGGGATCTTTGGGGCCAACACCAGGGATGCTGCACTGGATGAGGGGAGGGGTTCCTTCGCTCCAGGCAGGGACGG
The DNA here is from genome assembly GCF_041734735.1 of Babylonia areolata. NCBI lineage: Eukaryota > Metazoa > Mollusca > Gastropoda > Neogastropoda > Buccinidae > Babylonia > Babylonia areolata. The sequence continues at coordinate 510,066 of NC_134902.1, read as the reverse complement.
CAAGACACCGGGGTACCACTTTATTGTTGTTGTTCTTGTTACTGTTCTCGTTATTGTTGCTGTTGCTGCTCTTGTAGTGGCTGTTCCTGTTCTTGTTGCTGCTGTTGTTCTTGCTGTTGTTGTTGCCGTTTTTGTTGCTCTTGTTGTTGCTGTAGTTTTTGCTTTTGTTGTTTTTGTCGGTGTTGTTGCTGTTGTTGGTCTTGCTGTTGTCGTTGGTTTTGTTGTTGTTGTAGCTGTTGCTGTTGTTGTTGTTCATGTTGTTGCTATTGTTGTTGTTTCTGTTGTTGTTTTTGTTGGTGCTGTTGTTGTTGTTCTTGTTGTTGTTCCTTTTTAGAATGTTGTTGTTGTTGTTATTATTGTTGTTATTGTTATTGCTGGTGTAATTGCTGTTGTTGCTGTTGTTGTTGTTATTATTGTTGCTGTATTTGTTGTTGTTGCTGCTGTTGTTGTTATTGCTGCTGTTGTTGTTTCTGTTGATGTTGTTCCTGTTGTTCTTGTTGCTGTTCTTCTTATTGTTATTGTTACTGTTGCTGTTCCTGTTGTTGTTGTTGCTGTTGTTATTGCTGGTGTTGTTGCTATTGTTGCTGTTGCTGTTGTTATTGCTGTTTTTGTTGTTGTTGTTGCTGTCATTGTTGTTGATGTTGTTGGTTTTGTTGTTAGCAATGTTGTTGTTATTGTTGCTGTTATTACGTTTCCTGTTGTTGTTCTTGTAGTTGCTGTTGTTTTTGTTGCTGGTGTTGCTGTTGCTGTTGTTGTTGATGTTGTTGTTATTGTTGTTGCTCTTCTTGTTATTCCTGCTGCTGTTGTCGTTGTTGTTGTTGTTATTGTTGCTGTTTTTGTGGTTGTTTTTGCTGTTCTTTATGTTTCTGTTGTTGTCTTTGTTGGCATTGTTTTTGTTGTTGTTGATATTGATACTGTTGTTGTTGTTGTTGTTATTGTTTTTGTTGTTTTTATTGCTGTTGTTGTCCTTGTTGTTGCTGTTGTTTTCGTTCTTGTTATTACTGTTACTGTTGTTGTTCGTACAGTTCCTGTTGTTGTTGTTGTTGTTGTTGTTACTGTTGTGTTGTTGCTGCTGCTGTTGTTGTTGTTGCTGTTGTTGTTATTGCTATTGCTACTGTTGTTGTTGCTTCTGTTGTTGTTCCTGTTGTTGTTTTCTCGTTCGTCATTTATCAGATGGATTCCCCCGTCTCCTCGACAAAGGCTGCAGTACGTCGCAGGTCCTCCAGTCCGGGCCGCTGGGATTGGGTCGGGCCAGGTTTTCTCTCGGAGCGCTTGGTGGAGCGGGCAGGACTGCAGCAGATGTTCTGTTGTCTGGCTGTCTGTTCTGCAGGGGCACTGCTCTGTGTCGCCGATACGGAGTTTCGTGTATAGGTGGTGTTTCAGGCAGTTGTGGCCTGTCCTTAGCCTGAAAATGGCTACCTTCTCTCGACGAGTCAGCAGGTAGTACGGGTCTGCGCTGTTGTGGCATGGATGCTGCTGCTTCCACTTGTTCTGCAGCTTGGCCTTAAATGATGGTCCTGGATTCAGAGTAGTTGGTAGACCTGTCCATCTGCTCTTTCCTAATGCCTTCCTTCGCCATGGAGTTAGCAGTCTCGTTGCCAAGCACGTTGCAGTGGGAGGGAATCCACTGCAGGGTGACTGTGTGACTTGTGTAGAGGGAGGCGAGAGACAGATCGTTGAGCTCTGGATCTCTGTTGGAGCAAAGGACCTGCGAGATGGACAGGGCGTCGGTCAGGAAGACAACGTTGCGGCTGGCGTAGAGGCTGGCCTCGATGTGGGCTGCTGCTTCGGCTGTGTAACTGGTGGAGTACAGGCCGGTAACGAGGCAGATCTTTTCTTCTCTGCCTCCTGGATACTGAACATAGACTCCAGCCCCTCCGCTCCGAATGACATCTGTCGCAGAGCCGTCAGTGTAGACATGAGTCCAGAATTCTTTGGGGAACTGGGTGTGGAGGTGTTCAAGGGTGAGGGACTTTCTTTCAGGGCCGCTTTGGGAATCTTTGGGGCCAACACCAGGGATGCTGCACTGGATGAGGGGAGGGGTTCCTTCGCTCCAGGCAGGGACGGCAAGACACCGTGGTACCACTTTATTGTTGTTGTTCTTGTTACTGTTCTCGTTATTGTTGCTGTTGCTGCTCTTGTAGTGGCTGTTCCTGTTCTTGTTGCTGCTGTTGTTCTTGCTGTTGTTGTTGCCGTTTTTGTTGCTCTTGTTGTTGCTGTAGTTTTTGCTTTTGTTGTTTTTGTCGGTGTTGTTGCTGTTGTTGGTCTTGCTGTTGTCGTTGGTTTTGTTGTTGTTGTAGCTATTGCTGTTGTTGTTGTTCATGTTGTTGCTATTGTTGTTGTTTCTGTTGTTGTTTTTGTTGGTGCTGTTGTTGTTGTTCTTGTTGTTGTTCCTTTTTAGAATGTTGTTGTTGTTGTTATTATTGTTGTTATTGTTATTGCTGGTGTAATTGCTGTTGTTGCTGTTGTCGTTGTTATTATTGTTGCTGTATTTGTTGTTGTTGCTGCTGTTGTTGTTTCTGTTGATATTGTTCCTGTTGTTCTTGTTGCTGTTCTTCTTATTGTTATTGTTACTGTTGCTGTTCCTGTTGTTGTTGTTGCTGTTGTTATTGCTGGTTTTGTTGCTATTGTTGCTGTTGCTGTTGTTATTGCTGTTTTTGTTGTTGTTGTTGCTGTCATTGTTGTTGATGTTGTTGTTTTTGTTGTTACCAATGTTGTTGTTATTGTTGCTGTTATTACTTTTCCTGTTGTTGTTCTTGTAGTTGCTGTTGTTGTTATTGTTGCTGTTTTTGTGGTTGTTTTTGCTGTTCTTTATGTTTCTGTTGTTGTCTTTGTTGGCATTGTTTTTGTTGTTGTTGTTATTGTTTTTGTTGTTTTTATTGCTGTTGTTGTCCTTGTTGTTGCTGTTGTTTTCGTTCTTGTTATTACTGTTACTGTTGTTGTTCGTACAGTTCCTGTTGTTGTTGTTGTTGTTACTGTTGTGTTGTTGCTGCTGCTGTTGTTGTTGTTGCTGTTGTTGTTATTGCTATTGCTACTGTTGTTGTTGCTTCTGTTGTTGTTCCTGTTGTTGTTTTCTCGTTCGTCATTTATCAGATGGATTCCCCCGTCTCCTCAACAAAGGCTGCAGTACGTCGCAGGTCCTCCAGTCCGGGCCGCTGGGATTGGGTCGGGCCAGGTTTTCTCTCGGAGCGCTTGGTGGAGCGGGCAGGACTGCAGCAGATGTTCTGTTGTCTGGCTGTCTGTTCTGCAGGGGCACTGCTCTGTGTCGCCGATACGGAGTTTCGTGTATAGGTGGTGTTTCAGGCAGTTGTGGTCTGTCCTTAGCCTGAAAATGGATACCTGCTCTCGACGAGTCAGCAGGTAGTACGGGTCTGCTCTGTTGTGGCATGGATGCTGCTGCTTCCACTTATTCTGCAGCTTGGCCTTAATGATGGTCCTGGATTCAGAGTAGTTGGTAGACCTGTCCATCTGCTCTTTCATAGTGCCTTCCTTCGCTATGGAGTTAGCAGTCTCGTTGCCAAGCACGTTGCAGTGGGAGGGAATCCACTGCAGGGTGACTGTGTGACTTGTGCAGAGGGAGGCGAGAGACAGATCGTTGAGCTCTGGATCTCTGTTGGACCAAAGGACCTGCGAGATGGACAGGGCGTCTGTCAGGAAGACAACGTTGTGGCTGGCGTAGAGGCTGGCCTCGATGTGGGCTGCTGCTTCGGCTGTGTAACTGGTGGAGTACAGGCCGGTAACGAGGCAGATCTTTTCTTCTCTGCCTCCTGGATACTGAACATAGACTCCTGCCCTCCGTTCCGAATGACATCTGTCGCAGAGCCGTCAGTGTCGACATGAGTCCAGAATTCTTTGGGGAACTGGGTGTGGAGGTGTTCAAGGGTGAGGGACTTTCTTTCAGGGCCGCTTTGGGAATCTTTGGGGCCAACACCAGGGATGCTGCACTGGATGAGGGGAGGGGTTCCTTCGCTCCAGGCAGGGACGGCAAGACACCGGGGTACCACTTTATTGTTGTTGTTCTTGTTACTGTTCTCGTTATTGTTGCTGTTGCTGCTCTTGTAGTGGCTGTTCCTGTTCTTGTTGCTGCTGTTGATCTTGCTGTTGTTGTTGCCGTTTTTGTTGCTCTTGTTGTTGCTGTTGTTGTTGCCGTTTTTGTTGCTCTTGTTGTTGCTGTAGTTTTTGCTTTTGTTGTTTTTGTCGGTGTTGTTGCTGTTGTTGGTCTTGCTGTTGTTGTTGGTTTTGTTGTTGTTGTAGCTGTTGCTGTTGTTGTTGTTCATGTTGTTGTTTTTGTTGGTGCTGTTGTTGTTGTTCTTGTTGTTGTTCCTTTTTAGAATGTTGTTGTTGTTGTTATTATTGTTGTTATTGTTATTGCTGGTGTAATTGCTGTTGTTGCTGTTGTTGTTGTTATTATTGTTGCTGTATTTGTTGTTGTTGCTGCTGTTGTTGTTATTGCTGCTGTTGTTGTTTCTGTTGATATTGTTCCTGTTGTTCTTGTTGCTGTTCTTCTTATTGTTATTGTTACTGTTGCTGTTCCTGTTGTTGTTGTTGCTGTTGTTATTGCTGGTGTTGTTGCTATTGTTGCTGTTGCTGTTGTTATTGCTGTTTTTGTTGTTGTTGTTGCTGTCATTGTTGTTGATGTTGTTGTTTTTGTTGTTACCAATGTTGTTGTTATTGTTGCTGTTATTACTTTTCCTGTTGTTGTTCTTGTAGTTGCTGTTGTTTTTGTTGCTGGTGTTGCTGTTGCTGTTGTTGTTGATGTTGTTGTTATTGTTGTTGCTCTTCTTGTTATTCCTGCTGCTGTTGTCGTTGTTGTTGTTGTTATTGTTGCTGTTTTTGTGGTTGTTTTTGCTGTTCTTTATGTTTCTGTTGTTGTCTTTGTTGGCATTGTTTTTGTTGTTGTTGATATTGATACTGTTGTTGTTGTTGTTGTTGTTATTGTTTTTGTTGTTTTTATTGCTGTTGTTGTCCTTGTTGTTGCTGTTGTTTTCGTTCTTGTTATTACTGTTACTGTTGTTGTTCGTACAGTTCCTGTTGTTGTTGTTGTTGTTGTTACTGTTGTGTTGTTGCTGCTGCTGTTGTTGTTGTTGCTGTTGTTGTTATTGCTATTGCTACTGTTGTTGTTGCTTCTGTTGTTGTTCCTGTTGTTGTTTTCTCGTTCGTCATTTATCAGATGGATTCCCCCGTCTCCTCGACAAAGGCTGCAGTACGTCGCAGGTCCTCCAGTCCGGGCCGGTGGGATTGGGTCGGGCCAGGTTTTCTCTCGGAGCGCTTGGTGGAGCGGGCAGGACTGCAGCAGATGTTCTGTTGTCTGGCTGTCTGTTCTGCAGGGGCACTGCTCTGTGTCGCCGATACGGAGTTTCGTGTATAGGTCGTGTTTCAGGCAGTTGTGGTCTGTCCTTAGCCTGAAAATGGATACCTGCTCTCGACGAGTCAGCAGGTAGTACGGGTCTGCTCTGTTGTGGCATGGATGCTGCTGCTTCCACTTGTTCTGCAGCTTGGCCTTAATGATGGTCCTGGATTCAGAGTAGTTGGTAGACCTGTCCATCTGCTCTTTCATAGTGCCTTCCTTCGCTATGGAGTTAGCAGTCTCGTTGCGAAGCACGTTGCAGTGGGAGGGAATCCACTGCAGGGTGACTGTGTGACTTGTGCAGAGGGAGGCGAGAGACAGATCGTTGAGTTCTGGATCTCTGTTGGACCAAAGGGCCTGCGAGATGGACAGGGCGTCGGTCAGGAAGACAACGTTGTGGCTGGCGTAGAGGCTGGCCTCGATGTGGGCTGCTGCTTCGGCTGTGTAACTGGTGGAGTACAGGCCGGTAACGAGGCAGATCTTTTCTTCTCTGCCTCCTGGATACTGAACATAGACTCCTGCCCTCCGTTCCGAATGACATCTGTCGCAGAGCCGTCAGTGTCGACATGAGTCCAGAATTCTTTGGGGAACTGGGTGTGGAGGTGTTCAAGGGTGAGGGACTTTCTTTCAGGGCCGCTTTGGGGATCTTTGGGGCCAACACCAGGGATGCTGCACTGGATGAGGGGAGGGGTTTCTTCGCTCCAGGCAGGGACGGCAAGACACCGGGGTACCACTTTATTGTTGTTGTTCTTGTTACTGTTCTCGTTATTGTTGCTGTTGCTGCTCTTGTAGTGGCTGTTCCTGTTCTTGTTACTGCTGTTGTTCTTACTGTTGTTGTTGTTGTTGCCGTTTTTGTTGCTGTTGTTGCTGTTGTTGTTGCTGTAGTTTTTGCTTTTGTTGTTTTTGTCGGTGTTGTTCCTGTTGTTGGTCTTGCTGTTGTCGTTGGTTTTGTTGTTGTTGTAGCTGTTGCTGTTGTTGTTCATGTTGTTGCTATTGTTGTTGTTTCTGTTGTTGTTTTTGTTGGTGCTGTTCTTGTTGTTCTTGTTGTTGTTCCTTTTTAGAATGTTGTTGTTGTTATTGCTGGTGTAATTGCTGTTGTTGCTGTCATTGTTGATGTTGTTGCTGTTGTTGTTGTTATTATTCTTGCTGTATTTGTTGTTGTTGTTGCTGTTGTTGCTGCTGCTCCTGTTGTTGCTGTTGTTGTTGTTATTATTGTTGCTGTATATGTTGTTGTTGCTGCTGTTGTTGTTTCTGTTGATATTGTTCCTGTTGTTCTTGTTGCTGTTCTTATTATTGTTATTGTTACTTTTGCTGTTCCTGTTGTTGTTGTTGCTGTTGTTATTGCTGGTGTTGTTGCTATTGTTGCTGTTGCTGTTGTTATTGCTGTTTTTGTTGTTGTTGTTGCTGTCATTGTTGTTGATGTTGTTGGTTTTGTTGTTACCAATGTTGTTGTTATTGTTGCTGTTATTACTTTTCCTGTTGTTGTTCTTGTAGTTGCTGTTGTTTTTGTTGCTGGTGTTGCTGTTGCTGTTGTTGTTGATGTTGTTGTTATTGTTGTTGCTCTTCTTGTTATTCCTGCTGCTGTTGTCGTTGTTGTTGTTGTTATTGTTGCTGTTTTAGTGGTTGTTTTTGCTGTTCTTTATGTTTCTGTTGTTGTCTTTGTTGGCATTGTTTTTGTTGTTGTTGATATTGTTTTTCTTGTTTTTATTGCTGTTGTTGTCCTTGTTGTTGCTGTTGTTTTCGTTCTTGTTATTACTGTTACTGTTGTTGTTCGTACAGTTCCTGTTGTTGTTGTTGTTGTTGTTACTGTTGTGTTGTTGCTGCTGCTGTTGTTGTTGTTGCTGTTGTTGTTATTGCTATTGCTACTGTTGTTGTTGCTTCTGTTGTTGTTCCTGTTGTTTTCTCGTTCGTCATTTATCAGATGGATTCCCCCGTCTCCTCGACAAAGGCTGCAGTACGTCGCAGGTCCTCCAGTCCGGGCCGCTGGGATTGGGTCGGGCCAGGTTTTCTCTCGGAGCGCTTGGTGGAGCGGGCAGGACTGTTCTTGTTGTTGTTCCTTTTTAGAATGTTGTTGTTGTTATTATTGTTGTTATTGTTATTGCTGGTGTAATTGCTGTTGTTGCTGTTGTCGTTGTTATTATTGTTGCTGTATTTGTTGTTGTTGCTGCTGTTGTTGTTTCTGTTGATATTGTTCCTGTTGTTCTTGTTGCTGTTCTTCTTATTGTTATTGTTACTGTTGCTGTTCCTGTTGTTGTTGTTGCTGTTGTTATTGCTGGTGTTGTTGCTATTGTTGCTGTTGCTGTTGTTATTGCTGATTTTGTTGTTGTTGTTGCTGTCATTGTTGTTGATGTTGTTGTTTTTGTTGTTACCAATGTTGTTGTTATTGTTGCTGTTATTACTTTTCCTGTTGTTGTTCTTGTAGTTGCTGTTATTGTTATTGTTGCTGTTTTTGTGGTTGTTTTTGCTGTTCTTTATGTTTCTGTTGTTGTCTTTGTTGGCATTGTTTTTGTTGTTGTTATTGTTTTTGTTGTTTTTATTGCTGTTGTTGTCCTTGTTGTTGCTGTTGTTTTCGTTGTTGTTATTACTGTTACTGTTGTTGTTCGTACTGTTCCTGTTTTTGTTCTTGTTACTGTTGTGTTGTTGCTGCTGCTGTTGTTGTTGTTGCTGTTGTTGTTACTGTTCCTGTTGTTGCTACTGTTGTTGCTGTTGTTGTTATTGCTATTGCTACTGTTGTTGTTGCTTCTGTTGTTGTTCCTGTTGTTGTTGTCTCGTTCGTCATTTATCAGATGGATTCCCCCGTCTCCTCGACAAAGGCTGCAGTACGTCGCAGGTCCTCCAGTCCGGGCCGCTGGGATTGGGTCGGGCCAGGTTTTCTCTCGGAGCGCTTGGTGGAGCGGGCAGGACTGCAGCAGATGTTCTGTTGTCTGGCTGTCTGTTCTGCAGGGGCACTGCTCTGTGTCGCCGATACGGAGTTTCGTGTATAGGTGGTGTTTCAGGCAGTTGTGGCCTGTCCTTAGCCTGAAAATGGCTACCTGCTCTCGACGAGTCAGCAGGTAGTACGGGTCTGCTCTGTTGTGGCATGGATGCTGCTGCTTCCACTTGTTCTGCAGCTTGGCCTTAATGATGGTCCTGGATTCAGTGTAGTTGGTAGACCTGTCCATCTGCTCTTTCCTAATGCCTTCCTTTGCCATGGAGTTAGCAGTCTCGTTGCCAAGCACGTTGCAGTGGGAGGGAATCCACTGCAGGGTGACTGTGTGACTTGTGCAGAGGGAGGCGAGAGACAGATCGTTGAGCTCTGGATCTCTGTTGGACCAAAGGGCCTGCGAGATGGACAGGGCGTCGGTCAGGAAGACAACGTTGTGGCTGGCGTAGAGGCTGGCCTCGATGTGGGCTGCTGCTTCGGCTGTGTAACTGGTGGAGTACAGGCCGGTAACGAGGCAGATCTTTTCTTCTCTGCCTCCTGGATACTGAACATAGACTCCTGCCCTCCGTTCCGAATGACATCTGTCGCAGAGCCGTCAGTGTAGACATGAGTCCAGAATTCTTTGGGGAACTGGGGGTGGAGGTGTTCAAGGGTGAGGGACTTTCTTTCAGGGCCGCTTTGGGGATCTTTGGGGCCAACACCAGGGATGCTGCACTGGATGAGGGGAGGGGTTCCTTTGCTCCAGGCAGGGACGGCAAGACACCGGGGTACCACTTTATTGTTGTTGTTCTTGTTACTGTTCTCGTTATTGTTGCTGTTGCTGCTCTTGTAGTGGCTGTTCCTGTTCTTGTTGCTGCTGTTGTTCTTGCTGTTGTTGTTGCCGTTTTTGTTGCTCTTGTTGTTGCTGTAGTTTTTGCTTTTGTTGTTTTTGTCGGTGTTGTTGCTGTTGTTGGTCTTGCTGTTGTCGTTGGTTTTGTTGTTGTTGTAGCTGTTGCTGTTGTTGTTGTTCATGTTGTTGCTATTGTTGTTGTTTCTGTTGTTGTTTTTGTTGGTGCTGTTGTTGTTGTTCTTGTTGTTGTTCCTTTTTAGAATGTTGTTGTTGTTGTTATTATTGTTGTTATTGTTATTGCTGGTGTAATTGCTGTTGTTGCTGTTGTTGTTGTTATTATTGTTGCTGTATTTGTTGTTGTTGCTGCTGTTGTTGTTATTGCTGCTGTTGTTGTTGTTTCTGTTGATATTGTTCCTGTTGTTCTTGTTGCTGTTCTTCTTATTGTTATTGTTACTGTTGCTGTTCCTGTTGTTGTTGTTGTTGCTGTTGTTATTGCTGGTGTTGTTGCTATTGTTGCTGTTGCTGTTGTTATTGCTGTTTTTGTTGTTGTTGTTGTTGTCATTGTTGTTGATGTTGTTGTTACCAATGTTGTTGTTATTGTTGCTGTTATTACTTTTCCTGTTGTTGTTCTTGTAGTTGCTCTTGTTTTTGTTGCTGGTGTTGCTGTTGCTGTTGTTGTTGATGATGTTGTTGTTGTTGTTGCTCTTCTTGTTATTCCTGCTGCTGTTGTCGTTGTTGTTGTTGTTATTGTTGCTGTTTTTGTGGTTGTTTTTGCTGTTCTTGTTGTTTCTGTTGTTGTCTTTGTTGGCATTGTTTTTGTTGTTGTTGATATTGATGTTGTTGTTGTTATTGTTTTTGTTGTTTTTATTGCTGTTGTTGTCCTTGTTGTTGCTGTTGTTTTCGTTGTTGTTATTACTGTTACTGTTGTTGTTCGTACTGTTCCTGTTGTTGTTCTTGTTACTGTTGTGTTGTTGCTGCTGCTGTTGTTGTTGTTGCTGTTGTTGTTACTGTTCCTGTTGTTGCTACTGTTGTTGCTGTTGTTGTTATTGCTATTGCTACTGTTGTTGTTGCTTCTGTTGTTGTTCCTGTTGTTGTTGTCTCGTTCGTCATTTATCAGATGGATTCCCCCGTCTCCTCGACAAAGGCTGCAGTACGTCGCAGGTCCTCCAGTCCGGGCCGCTGGGATTGGGTCGGGCCAGGTTTTCTCTCGGAGCGCTTGGTGGAGCGGGCAGGACTGCAGCAGATGTTCTGTTGTCTGGCTGTCTGTTCTGCAGGGGCACTGCTCTGTGTCGCCGATACGGAGTTTCGTGTATAGGTGGTGTTTCAGGCAGTTGTGGCCTGTCCTTAGCCTGAAAATGGCTACCTGCTCTCGACGAGTCAGCAGGTAGTACGGGTCTGCTCTGTTGTGGCATGGATGCTGCTGCTTCCACTTGTTCTGCAGCTTGGCCTTAATGATGGTCCTGGATTCAGTGTAGTTGGTAGACCTGTCCATCTGCTCTTTCCTAATGCCTTCCTTTGCCATGGAGTTAGCAGTCTCGTTGCCAAGCACGTTGCAGTGGGAGGGAATCCACTGCAGGGTGACTGTGTGACTTGTGCAGAGGGAGGCGAGAGACAGATCGTTGAGCTCTGGATCTCTGTTGGACCAAAGGACCTGCGAGATGGACAGGGCGTCGGTCAGGAAGACAACGTTGTGGCTGGCGTAGAGGCTGGCCTCGATGTGGGCTGCTGCTTCGGCTGTGTAACTGGTGGAGTACAGGCCGGTAACGAGGCAGATCTTTTCTTCTCTGCCTCCTGGATACTGAACATAGACTCCTGCCCTCCGTTCCGAATGACATCTGTCGCAGAGCCGTCAGTGTAGACATGAGTCCAGAATTCTTTGGGGAACTGGGGGTGGAGGTGTTCAAGGGTGAGGGACTTTCTTTCAGGGCCGCTTTGGGGATCTTTGGGGCCAACACCAGGGATGCTGCACTGGATGAGGGGAGGGGTTCCTTTGCTCCAGGCAGGGACGGCAAGACACCGGGGTACCACTTTATTGTTGTTGTTCTTGTTACTGTTCTCGTTATTGTTGCTGTTGCTGCTCTTGTAGTGGCTGTTCCTGTTCTTGTTGCTGCTGTTGTTCTTGCTGTTGTTGTTGCCGTTTTTGTTGCTCTTGTTGTTGCTGTAGTTTTTGCTTTTGTTGTTTTTGTCGGTGTTGTTGCTGTTGTTGGTCTTGCTGTTGTCGTTGGTTTTGTTGTTGTTGTAGCTGTTGCTGTTGTTGTTGTTCATGTTGTTGCTATTGTTGTTGTTTCTGTTGTTGTTTTTGTTGGTGCTGTTGTTGTTGTTCTTGTTGTTGTTCCTTTTTAGAATGTTGTTGTTGTTGTTATTATTGTTGTTATTGTTATTGCTGGTGTAATTGCTGTTGTTGCTGTTGTTGTTGTTATTATTGTTGCTGTATTTGTTGTTGTTGCTGCTGTTGTTGTTATTGCTGCTGTTGTTGTTGTTTCTGTTGATATTGTTCCTGTTGTTGCTGTTCTTCTTATTGTTATTGTTACTGTTGCTGTTCCTGTTGTTGTTGTTGTTGCTGTTGTTATTGCTGGTGTTGTTGCTATTGTTGCTGTTGCTGTTGTTATTGCTGTTTTTGTTGTTGTTGTTGTTGTCATTGTTGTTGATGTTGTTGTTACCAATGTTGTTGTTATTTTTGCTGTTATTACTTTTCCTGTTGTTGTTCTTGTAGTTGCTCTTGTTTTTGTTGCTGGTGTTGCTGTTGCTGTTGTTGTTGATGTTGTTGTTGTTGTTGTTGCTCTTCTTGTTATTCCTGCTGCTGTTGTCGTTGTTGTTGTTGTTATTGTTGCTGTTTTTGTGGTTGTTTTTGCTGTTCTTTATGTTTCTGTTGTTGTCTTTGTTGGCATTGTTTTTGTTGTTGTTGATATTGATATTGTCGTTGTTATTGTTTTTGTTTTTATTGCTGTTGTTGTCCTTGTTGTTGCTGTTGTTTTCGTTGTTGTTATTACTGTTACTGTTGTTGTTCGTACTGTTCCTGTTGTTGTTGTTGTTACTGTTGTGTTGTTGCTGCTGCTGTTGTTGTTGTTGCTGTTGTTGTTACTGTTCCTGTTGTTGCTACTGTTGTTGCTGTTGTTGTTATTGCTATTGCTACTGTTGTTGTTGCTTCTGTTGTTGTTCCTGTTGTTGTTGTCTCGTTCGTCATTTATCAGATGGATTCCCCCGTCTCCTCGACAAAGGCTGCAGTACGTCGCAGGTCCTCCAGTCCGGGCCGCTGGGATTGGGTCGGGCCAGGTTTTCTCTCGGAGCGCTTGGTGGAGCGGGCAGGACTGCAGCAGATGTTCTGTTGTCTGGCTGTCTGTTCTGCAGGGGCACTGCTCTGTGTCGCCGATACGGAGTTTCGTGTATAGGTGGTGTTTCAGGCAGTTGTGGCCTGTCCTTAGCCTGAAAATGGCTACCTGCTCTCGACGAGTCAGCAGGTAGTACGGGTCTGCTCTGTTGTGGCATGGATGCTGCTGCTTCCACTTGTTCTGCAGCTTGGCCTTAATGATGGTCCTGGATTCAGTGTAGTTGGTAGACCTGTCCATCTGCTCTTTCCTAATGCCTTCCTTTGCCATGGAGTTAGCAGTCTCGTTGCCAAGCACGTTGCAGTGGGAGGGAATCCACTGCAGGGTGACTGTGTGACTTGTGCAGAGGGAGGCGAGAGACAGATCGTTGAGCTCTGGATCTCTGTTGGACCAAAGGACCTGCGAGATGGACAGGGCGTCGGTCAGGAAGACAACGTTGTGGCTGGCGTAGAGGCTGGCCTCGATGTGGGCTGCTGCTTCGGCTGTGTAACTGGTGGAGTACAGGCCGGTAACGAGGCAGATCTTTTCTTCTCTGCCTCCTGGATACTGAACATAGACTCCTGCCCTCCGTTCCGAATGACATCTGTCGCAGAGCCGTCAGTGTCGACATGAGTCCAGAATTCTTTGGGGAACTGGGTGTGGAGGTGTTCAAGGGTGAGGGACTTTCTTTCAGGGCCGCTTTGGGGATCTTTGGGGCTAACACCAGGGATGCTGCACTGGATGAGGGGAGGGGTTCCTTTGCTCCAGGCAGGGACGGCAAGACACCGGGGTACCACTTTATTGTTGTTGTTCTTGTTACTGTTCTCGTTATTGTTGCTGTTGCTGCTCTTGTAGTGGCTGTTCCTGTTCTTGTTGCTGCTGTTGTTCTTGCTGTTGTTGTTGCCGTTTTTGTTGCTCTTGTTGTTGCTGTAGTTTTTGCTTTTGTTGTTTTTGTCGGTGTTGTTGCTGTTGTTGGTCTTGCTGTTGTCGTTGGTTTTGTTGTTGTTGTAGCTGTTGCTGTTGTTGTTGTTCATGTTGTTGCTATTGTTGTTGTTTCTGTTGTTGTTTTTGTTGGTGCTGTTGTTGTTGTTCTTTTTGTTGTTCCTTTTTAGAATGTTGTTGTTGTTGTTATTATTGTTGTTATTGTTATTGCTGGTGTAATTGCTGTTGTTGCTGTTGTTGTTGTTATTATTGTTGCTGTATTTGTTGTTGTTGCTGCTGTTGTTGTTATTGCTGCTGTTGTTGTTGTTTCTGTTGATATTGTTCCTGTTGTTCTTGTTGCTGTTCTTCTTATTGTTATTGTTACTGTTGCTGTTCCTGTTGTTGTTGTTGTTGCTGTTGTTATTGCTGGTGTTGTTGCTATTGTTGCTGTTGCTGTTGTTATTGCTGTTTTTGTTGTTGTTGTTGTTGTCATTGTTGTTGATGTTGTTGTTACCAATGTTGTTGTTATTTTTGCTGTTATTACTTTTCCTGTTGTTGTTCTTGTAGTTGCTCTTGTTTTTGTTGCTCGTGTTGCTGTTGCTGTTGTTGTTGATGATGTTGTTGTTGTTGTTGCTCTTCTTGTTATTCCTGCTGCTGTTGTCGTTGTTGTTGTTGTTATTGTTGCTGTTTTTGTGGTTGTTTTTGCTGTTCTTGTTGTTTCTGTTGTTGTCTTTGTTGGCATTGTTTTTGTTCTTGTTGATATTGATGTTGTTGTTGTTATTGTTTTTGTTTTTATTGCTGTTGTTGTCCTTGTTGTTGCTGTTGTTTTCGTTGTTGTTATTACTGTTACTGTTGTTGTTCGTACTGTTCCTGTTGTTGTTCTTGTTACTGTTGTGTTGTTGCTGCTGCTGTTGTTGTTGTTGCTGTTGTTGTTACTGTTCCTGTTGTTGCTACTGTTGTTGCTGTTGTTGTTATTGCTATTGCTACTGTTGTTGTTGCTTCTGTTGTTGTTCCTGTTGTTGTTGTCTCGTTCGTCATTTATCAGATGGATTCCCCCGTCTCCTCGACAAAGGCTGCAGTACGTCGCAGGTCCTCCAGTCCGGGCCGCTGGGATTGGGTCGGGCCAGGTTTTCTCTCGGAGCGCTTGGTGGAGCGGGCAGGACTGCAGCAGATGTTCTGTTGTCTGGCTGTCTGTTCTGCAGGGGCACTGCTCTGTGTCGCCGATACGGAGTTTCGTGTATAGGTGGTGTTTCAGGCAGTTGTGGCCTGTCCTTAGCCTGAAAATGGCTACCTGCTCTCGACGAGTCAGCAGGTAGTACGGGTCTGCTCTGTTGTGGCATGGATGCTGCTGCTTCCACTTGTTCTGCAGCTTGGCCTTAATGATGGTCCTGGATTCAGTGTAGTTGGTAGACCTGTCCATCTGCTCTTTCCTAATGCCTTCCTTTGCCATGGAGTTAGCAGTCTCGTTGCCAAGCACGTTGCAGTGGGAGGGAATCCACTGCAGGGTGACTGTGTGACTTGTGTAGAGGGAGGCGAGAGACAGATCGTTGAGCTCTGGATCTCTGTTGGACCAAAGGACCTGCGAGATGGACAGGGCGTCGGTCAGGAAGACAACGTTGCGGCTGGCGTAGAGGCTGGCCTCGATGTGGGCTGCTGCTTCGGCTGTGTAACTGGTGGAGTACAGGCCGGTAACGAGGCAGATCTTTTCTTCTCTGCCTCCTGGATACTGAACATAGACTCCAGCCCCTCCGCTCCGAATGACATCTGTCGCAGAGCCGTCAGTGTAGACATGAGTCCAGAATTCTTTGGGGAACTGGGTGTGGAGGTGTTCAAGGGTGAGGGACTTTCTTTCAGGGCCGCTTTGGGAATCTTTGGGGCCAACACCAGGGATGCTGCACTGGATGAGGGGAGGGGTTCCTTCGCTCCAGGCAGGGACGGCAAGACACCGGGGTACCACTTTATTGTTGTTGTTCTTGTTACTGTTCTCGTTATTGTTGCTGTTGCTGCTCTTGTAGTGGCTGTTCCTGTTCTTGTTGCTGCTGTTGTTCTTGCTGTTGTTGTTGCCGTTTTTGTTGCTCTTGTTGTTGCTGTAGTTTTTGCTTTTGTTGTTTTTGTCGGTGTTGTTGCTGTTGTTGGTCTTGCTGTTGTCGTTGGTTTTGTTGTTGTTGTAGCTGTTGCTGTTGTTGTTGTTCATGTTGTTGCTATTGTTGTTGTTTCTGTTGTTGTTTTTGTTGGTGCTGTTGTTGTTGTTCTTGTTGTTGTTCCTTTTTAGAATGTTGTTGTTGTTGTTATTATTGTTGTTATTGTTATTGCTGGTGTAATTGCTGTTGTTGCTGTTGTCGTTGTTATTATTGTTGCTGTATTTGTTGTTGTTGCTGCTGTTGTTGTTTCTGTTGATATTGTTCCTGTTGTTCTTGTTGCTGTTCTTCTTATTGTTATTGTTACTGTTGCTGTTGTTGTTGTTCTTGTTGTTGTTCCTTTTTAGAATGCTGTTGTTGTTGTTATTATTGTTGTTATTGTTATTGCTGGTGTAATTGCTGTTGTTGCTGTTGTTGTTGTTATTATTGTTGCTGTATTTGTTGTTATTGCTGGTGTTGTTGCTATTGTTGCTGTTGCTGTTGTTATTGCTGTTTTTGTTGTTGTTGTTGCTGTCATTGTTGTTGATGTTGTTGGTTTTGTTGTTACCAATGTTGTTGTTATTGTTGCTGTTATTACTTTTCCTGTTGTTGTTCTTGTAGTTGCTGTTGTTTTTGTTGCTGGTGTTGCTGTTGCTGTTGTTGTTGATGTTGTTGTTATTGTTGTTGCTCTTCTTGTTATTCCTGCTGCTGTTGTCGTTGTTGTTGTTGTTATTGTTGCTGTTTTTGTGGTTGTTTTTGCTGTTCTTTATGTTTCTGTTGTTTTCTTTGTTGGCATTGTTTTTGTTGTTGTTGATATTGTTTTTTTTGTTTTTATTGCTGTTGTTGTCCTTGTTGTTGCTGTTGTTTTCGTTCTTGTTATTACTGTTACTGTTGTTGTTCGTACAGTTCCTGTTGTTGTTGTTGTTGTTACTGTTGTGTTGTTGCTGCTGCTGTTGTTGTTGTTGCTGTTGTTGTTATTGCTATTGCTACTGTTGTTGTTGCTTCTGTTGTTGTTCCTGTTGTTGTTTTCTCGTTCGTCATTTATCAGATGGATTCCCCCGTCTCCTCGACAAAGGCTGCAGTACGTCGCAGGTCCTCCAGTCCGGGCCGCTGGGATTGGGTCGGGCCAGGTTTTCTCTCGGAGCGCTTGGTGGAGCGGGCAGGACTGCAGCAGATGTTCTGTTGTCTGGCTGTCTGTTCTGCAGGGGCACTGCTCTGTGTCGCCGATACGGAGTTTCGTGTATAGGTGGTGTTTCAGGCAGTTGTGGTCTGTCCTTAGCCTGAAAATGGATACCTGCTCTCGACGAGTCAGCAGGTAGTACGGGTCTGCTCTGTTGTGGCATGGATGCTGCTGCTTCCACTTGTTCTGCAGCTTGGCCTTAATGATGGTCCTGGATTCAGAGTAGTTGGTAGACCTGTCCATCTGCTCTTTCATAGTGCCTTCCTTCGCTATGGAGTTAGCAGTCTCGTTGCCAAGCACGTTGCAGTGGGAGGGAATCCACTGCAGGGTGACTGTGTGACTTGTGTAGAGGGAGGCGAGAGACAGATCGTTGAGTTCTGGATCTCTGTTGGACCAAAGGGCCTGCGAGATGGACAGGGCGTCGGTCAGGAAGACAACGTTGTGGCTGGCGTAGAGGCTGGCCTCGATGTGGGCTGCTGCTTCGGCTGTGTAACTGGTGGAGTACAGGCCGGTAACGAGGCAGATCTTTTCTTCTCTGCCTCCTGGATACTGAACATAGACTCCTGCCCTCCGTTCCGAATGACATCTGTCGCAGAGCCGTCAGTGTCGACATGAGTCCAGAATTCTTTGGGGAACTGGGTGTGGAGGTGTTCAAGGGTGAGGGACTTTCTTTCAGGGCCGCTTTGGGGGATCTTTGGGGCCAACACCAGGGATGCTGCACTGGATGAGGGGAGGGGTTCCTTCGCTCCAGGCACCGGGGTACCACTTTATTGTTGTTGTTCATGTTACTGTTCTCGTTATTGTTGCTGTTGCTGCTCTTGTAGTGGCTGTTCCTGTTCTTGTTACTGTTGTTGTTCTTACTGTTGTTGTTGTTGTTGTTGTTGTTGCCGTTTTTGTTGTTGTTGTTGCTGTTGTTGTTGCTGTAGTTTTTGCTTTTGTTGTTTTTGTCGGTGTTGTTCCTGTTGTTGGTCTTGCTGTTGTCGTTGGTTTGGTTGTTGTTGTAGCTGTTGCTGTTGTTGTTCATGTTGTTGCTATTGTTGTTGTTTCTGTTGGTGCTGTTCTTGTTGTTCTTGTTGTTGTTCCTTTTTAGAATGTTGTTGTTGTTGTTATTATTATTGTTGTTGTTGTTATTGCTGGTGTAATTGCTGTTGTTGCTGTCATTGTTGTTGTTGTTGCTGTTGTTGTTTTTATTATTCTTGCTGTATTTGTTGTTGTTGTTGCTGTTGTTGCTGCTGCTCCTGTTGTTGCTGTTGTTGTTGTTATTATTGTTGCTGTATTTGTTGTTGTTGCTGCTGTTGTTGTTATTGCTGCTGTTGTTGTTTCTGTTGATGTTGTTCCTGTTGTTGTTGTTGCTGTTCTTCTTATTGTTATTGTTACTGTTGCTGTTCCTGTTGTTGTTGTTGTTGCTGTTGTTATTGCTGGTGTTGTTGCTATTGTTGCTGTTGCTGTTGTTATTGCTGTTTTTGTTGTTGTTGTTGTTGTCATTGTTGTTGATGTTGTTGTTACCAATGTTGTTGTTATTGTTGCTGTTATTACTTTTCCTGTTGTTGTTCTTGTAGTTGCTCTTGTTTTTGTTGCTGTGTTGCTGTTGCTGTTGTTGTTGATGATGTTGTTGTTGTTGTTGCTCTTCTTGTTATTCCTGCTGCTGTTGTCGTTGTTGTTGTTGTTATTGTTGCTGTTTTTGTGGTTGTTTTTGCTGTTCTTGTTGTTTCTGTTGTTGTCTTTGTTGGCATTGTTTTTGTTGTTGTTGATATTGATGTTGTTGTTGTTATTGTTTTTGTTGTTTTTATTGCTGTTGTTGTCCTTGTTGTTGCTGTTGTTTTCGTTGCTGTTATTACTGTTACTGTTGTTGTTCGTACTGTTCCTGTTGTTGTTCTTGTTACTGTTGTGTTGTTGCTGCTGCTGTTGTTGTTGTTGCTGTTGTTGTTACTGTTCCTGTTGTTGCTACTGTTGTTGCTGTTGTTGTTATTGCTATTGCTACTGTTGTTGTTTCTGTTGTTGTTGTCTCGTTCGTCATTTATCAGATGGATTCCCCCGTCTCCTCGACAAAGGCTGCAGTACGTCGCAGGTCCTCCAGTCCGGGCCGCTGGGATTGGGTCGGGCCAGGTTTTCTCTCGGAGCGCTTGGTGGAGCGGGCAGGACTGCAGCAGATGTTATGTTGTCTGGCTGTCTGTTCTGCAGGGGCACTGCTCTGTGTCGCCGATACGGAGTTTCGTGTATAGGTGGTGTTTCAGGCAGTTGTGGCCTGTCCTTAGCCTGAAAATGGCTACCTGCTCTCGACGAGTCAGCAGGTAGTACGGGTCTGCGCTGTTGTGGCATGGATGCTGCTGCTTCCACTTGCTCTGCAGCTTGGCCTTAAATAATGGTCCTGGATTCAGAGTAGTTGGTAGACCTGTCCATCTGCTCTTTCCTAATGCCTTCCTTCGCCATGGAGTTAGCAGTCTCGTTGCCAAGCACGTTGCAGTGGGAGGGAATCCACTGCAGGGTGACTGTGTGACTTGTGTAGAGGGAGGCGAGAGACAGATCGTTGAGCTCTGGATCTCTGTTGGACCAAAGGACCTGCGAGATGGACAGGGCGTCGGTCAGGAAGACAACGTTGCGGCTGGCGTAGAGGCTGGCCTCGATGTGGGCTGCTGCTTCGGCTGTGTAACTGGTGGAGTACAGGCCGGTAACGAGGCAGATCTTTTCTTCTCTGCCTCCTGGATACTGAACATAGACTCCAGCCCCTCCGCTCCGAATGACATCTGTCGCAGAGCCGTCAGTGTAGACATGAGTCCAGAATTCTTTGGGGAACTGGGTGTGGAGGTGTTCAAGGGTGAGGGACTTTCTTTAAGGGCCGCTTTGGGAATCTTTGGGGCCAACACCAGGGATGCTGCACTGGATGAGGGGAGGGGTTCCTTCGCTCCAGGCAGGGACGGCAAGACACAGGGGTACCACTTTATTGTTGTTGTTCTTGTTACTGTTCTCGTTATTGTTGCTGTTGCTGCTCTTGTAGTGGCTGTTCCTGTTCTTGTTGCTGCTGTTGTTCTTGCTGTTGTTGTTGCCGTTTTTGTTGCTCTTGTTGTTGCTGTAGTTTTTGCTTTTGTTGTTTTTGTCGGTGTTGTTGCTGTTGTTGGTCTTGCTGTTGTCGTTGGTTTTGTTGTTGTTGTAGCTGTTGCTGTTGTTGTTGTTCATGTTGTTGCTATTGTTGTTGTTTCTGTTGTTGTTTTTGTTGGTGCTGTTGTTGTTGTTCTTGTTGTTGTTCCTTTTTAGAATGTTGTTGTTGTTGTTATTATTGTTGTTATTGTTATTGCTGGTGTAATTGCTGTTGTTGCTGTTGTCGTTGTTATTATTGTTGCTGTATTTGTTGTTGTTGCTGCTGTTGTTGTTTCTGTTGATATTGTTCCTGTTGTTCTTGTTGCTGTTCTTCTTATTGTTATTGTTACTGTTGCTGTTCCTGTTGTTGTTGTTGCTGTTGTTATTGCTGGTGTTGTTGCTATTGTTGCTGTTGCTGTTGTTATTGCTGTTTTTGTTGTTGTTGTTGCTGTCATTGTTGTTGATGTTGTTGTTTTTGTTGTTACCAATGTTGTTGTTATTGTTGCTGTTATTACTTTTCCTGTTGTTGTTCTTGTAGTTGCTGTTGTTGTTGTTATTGTTGCTGTTTTTGTGGTTGTTTTTGCTGTTCTTGTTGTTTCTGTTGTTGTCTTTGTTGGCATTGTTTTTGTTGTTGTTGTTATTGTTTTTGTTGTTTTTATTGCTGTTGTTGTCCTTGTTGTTGCTGTTGTTTTCGTTGTTGTTATTACTGTTACTGTTGTTGTTCGTACTGTTCCTGTTTTTGTTCTTGTTACTGTTGTGTTGTTGCTGCTGCTGTTGTTGTTGTTGCTGTTGTTGTTACTGTTCCTGTTGTTGCTACTGTTGTTGCTGTTGTTGTTATTGCTATTGCTACTGTTGTTGTTGCTTCTGTTGTTGTTCCTGTTGTTGTTGTCTCGTTCGTCATTTATCAGATGGATTCCCCCGTCTCCTCGACAAAGGCTGCAGTACGTCGCAGGTCCTCCAGTCCGGGCCGCTGGGATTGGGTCGGGCCAGGTTTTCTCTCGGAGCGCTTGGTGGAGCGGGCAGGACTGCAGCAGATGTTATGTTGTCTGGCTGTCTGTTCTGCAGGGGCACTGCTCTGTGTCGCCGATACGGAGTTTCGTGTATAGGTGGTGTTTCAGGCAGTTGTGGCCTGTCCTTAGCCTGAAAATGGCTACCTGCTCTCGACGAGTCAGCAGGTAGTACGGGTCTGCGCTGTTGTGGCATGGATGCTGCTGCTTCCACTTGCTCTGCAGCTTGGCCTTAAATAATGGTCCTGGATTCAGAGTAGTTGGTAGACCTGTCCATCTGCTCTTTCCTAATGCCTTCCTTCGCCATGGAGTTAGCAGTCTCGTTGCCAAGCACGTTGCAGTGGGAGGGAATCCACTGCAGGGTGACTGTGTGACTTGTGTAGAGGGAGGCGAGAGACAGATCGTTGAGCTCTGGATCTCTGTTGGACCAAAGGACCTGCGAGATGGACAGGGCGTCGGTCAGGAAGACAACGTTGCGGCTGGCGTAGAGGCTGGCCTCGATGTGGGTTGCTGCTTCGGCTGTGTAACTGGTGGAGTACAGGCCGGTAACGAGGCAGATCTTTTCTTCTCTGCCTCCTGGATACTGAACATAGACTCCAGCCCCTCCGCTCCGAATGACATTTGTCGCAGAGCCGTCAGTGTAGACATGAGTCCAGAATTCTTTGGGGAACTGGGTGTGGAGGTGTTCAAGGGTGAGGGACTTTCTTTCAGGGCCGCTTTGGGAATCTTTGGGGCCAACACCAGGGATGCTGCACTGGATGAGGGGAGGGGTTCCTTCGCTCCAGGCAGGGACGGCAAGACACAGGGGTACCACTTTATTGTTGTTGTTCTTGTTACTGTTCTCGTTATTGTTGCTGTTGCAGCTCTTGTAGTGGCTGTTCCTGTTCTTGTTGCTGCTGTTGTTCTTGCTGTTGTTGTTGCCGTTTTTGTTGCTCTTGTTGTTGCTGTAGTTTTTGCTTTTGTTGTTTTTGTCGGTGTTGTTGCTGTTGTTGGTCTTGCTGTTGTCGTTGGTTTTGTTGTTGTTGTAGCTGTTGCTGTTGTTGTTGTTCATGTTGTTGCTATTGTTGTTGTTTCTGTTGTTGTTTTTGTTGGTGCTGTTGTTGTTGTTCTTGTTGTTGTTCCTTTTTAGAATGTTGTTGTTGTTGTTATTATTGTTGTTATTGTTATTGCTGGTGTAATTGCTGTTGTTGTTGTTATTATTGTTGCTGTATTTGTTGTTGTTGCTGCTGTTGTTGTTATTGCTGCTGTTGTTGTTGTTTCTGTTGATATTGTTCCTGTTGTTCTTGTTGCTGTTCTTCTTATTGTTATTGTTACTGTTGCTGTTCCTGTTGTTGTTGTTGCTGTTGTTATTGCTGGTGTTGTTGCTATTGTTGCTGTTGCTGTTGTTATTGCTGTTTTTGTTGTTGTTGTTGCTGTCATTGTTGTTGATGTTGTTGTTTTTGTTGTTACCAATGTTGTTGTTATTGTTGCTGTTATTACTTTTCCTGTTGTTGTTCTTGTAGTTGCTGTTGTTGTTGTTATTGTTGCTGTTTTTGTGGTTGTTTTTGCTGTTCTTGTTGTTTCTGTTGTTGTCTTTGTTGGCATTGTTTTTGTTGTTGTTGTTATTGTTTTTGTTGTTTTTATTGCTGTTGTTGTCCTTGTTGTTGCTGTTGTTTTCGTTGTTGTTATTACTGTTACTGTTGTTGTTCGTACTGTTCCTGTTTTTGTTCTTGTTACTGTTGTGTTGTTGCTGCTGCTGTTGTTGTTGTTGCTGTTGTTGTTACTGTTCCTGTTGTTGCTACTGTTGTTGCTGTTGTTGTTATTGCTATTGCTACTGTTGTTGTTGCTTCTGTTGTTGTTCCTGTTGTTGTTGTCTCGTTCGTCATTTATCAGATGGATTCCCCCGTCTCCTCGACAAAGGCTGCAGTACGTCGCAGGTCCTCCAGTCCGGGCCGCTGGGATTGGGTCGGGCCAGGTTTTCTCTCGGAGCGCTTGGTGGAGCGGGCAGGACTGCAGCAGATGTTCTGTTGTCTGGCTGTCTGTTCTGCAGGGGCACTGCTCTGTGTCGCCGATACGGAGTTTCGTGTATAGGTGGTGTTTCAGGCAGTTGTGGCCTGTCCTTAGCCTGAAAATGGCTACCTGCTCTCGACGAGTCAGCAGGAAGTACGGGTCTGCTCTGTTGTGGCATGGATGCTGCTGCTTCCACTTGTTCTTCAGCTTGGCCTTAATGATGGTCCTGGATTCAGTGTAGTTGGTAGACCTGTCCATCTGCTCTTTCCTAATGCCTTCCTTTGCCATGGAGTTAGCAGTCTCGTTGCCAAGCACGTTGCAGTGGGAGGGAATCCACTGCAGGGTGACTGTGTGACGTGCAGAGGGAGGCGAGAGACAGATCGTTGAGCTCTGGATCTCTGTTGGACCAAAGGACCTGCGAGATGGACAGGGCGTCGGTCAGGAAGACAACGTTGTGGCTGGCGTAGAGGCTGGCCTCGATGTGGGCTGCTGCTTCGGCTGTGTAACTGGTGGAGTACAGGCCGGTAACGAGGCAGATCTTTTCTTCTCTGCCTCCTGGATACTGAACATAGACTCCTGCCCTCCGTTCCGAATGACATCTGTCGCAGAGCCGTCAGTGTAGACATGAGTCCAGAATTCTTTGGGGAACTGGGTGTGGAGGTGTTCAAGGGTGAGGGACTTTCTTTCAGGGCCGCTTTGGGGATCTTTGGGGCCAACACCAGGGATGCTGCACTGGATGAGGGGAGGGGTTCCTTCGCTCCAGGCAGGGACGGCAAGACACCGGGGTACCACTTTATTGTTGTTGTTCTTGTTACTGTTCTCGTTATTGTTGCTGTTGCTGCTCTTGTAGTGGCTGTTCCTGTTCTTGTTGCTGCTGTTGTTCTTGCTGTTGTTGTTGCCGTTTTTGTTGCTCTTGTTGTTGCTGTAGTTTTTGCTTTTGTTGTTTTTGTCGGTGTTGTTGCTGTTGTTGGTCTTGCTGTTGTCGTTGGTTTTGTTGTTGTTGTAGCTGTTGCTGTTGTTGTTGTTCATGTTGTTGCTATTGTTGTTGTTTCTGTTGTTGTTTTTGTTGGTGCTGTTGTTGTTGTTCTTGTTGTTGTTCCTTTTTAGAATGTTGTTGTTGTTGTTATTATTGTTGTTATTGTTATTGCTGGTGTAATTGCTGTTGTTGTTGTTATTATTGTTGCTGTATTTGTTGTTGTTGCTGCTGTTGTTGTTATTGCTGCTGTTGTTGTTGTTTCTGTTGATATTGTTCCTGTTGTTCTTGTTGCTGTTCTTCTTATTGTTATTGTTACTGTTGCTGTTCCTGTTGTTGTTGTTGCTGTTGTTATTGCTGGTGTTGTTGCTATTGTTGCTGTTGCTGTTGTTATTGCTGTTTTTGTTGTTGTTGTTGCTGTCATTGTTGTTGATGTTGTTGGTTTTGTTGTTACCAATGTTGTTGTTATTGTTGCTGTTATTACTTTTCCTGTTGTTGTTCATGTAGTTGCTGTTGTTTTTGTTGCTGGTGTTGCTGTTGCTGTTGTTGTTGATGTTGTTGTTATTGTTGTTGCTCTTCTTGTTATTCCTGCTGCTGTTGTCGTTGTTGTTGTTGTTATTGTTGCTGTTTTTGTGGTTGTTTTTGCTGTTCTTTATGTTTCTGTTGTTGTCTTTGTTGGCATTGTTTTTGTTGTTGTTGATATTGTTTTTTTTGTTTTTATTGCTGTTGTTGTCCTTGTTGTTGCTGTTGTTTTCGTTCTTGTTATTACTGTTACTGTTGTTGTTCGTACAGTTCCTGTTGTTGTTGTTGTTGTTGTTGTTACTGTTGTGTTGTTGCTGCTGTTGTTGTTGTTGTTGTTATTGCTATTGCTACTGTTGTTGTTGCTTCTGTTGTTGTTCCTGTTGTTGTTTTCTCGTTCGTCATTTATCAGATGGATTCCCCCGTCTCCTCGACAAAGGCTGCAGTACGTCGCAGATCCTCCAGTCCGGGCCGCTGGGATTGGGTCGGGCCAGGTTTTCTCTCGGAGCGCTTGGTGGAGCGGGCAGGACTGCAGCAGATGTTCTGTTGTCTGGCTGTCTGTTCTGCAGGGGCACTGCTCTGTGTCGCCGATACGGAGTTTCGTGTATAGGTGGTGTTTCAGGCAGTTGTGGCCTGTCCTTAGCCTGAAAATGGCTACCTGCTCTCGACGAGTCAGCAGGTAGTACGGGTCTGCTCTGTTGTGGCATGGATGCTGCTGCTTCCACTTGTTCTGCAGCTTGGCCTTAATGATGGTCCTGGATTCAGAGTAGTTGGTAGACCTGTCCATCTGCTCTTTCATAGTGCCTTCCTTCGCTATGGAGTTAGCAGTCTCGTTGCCAAGCACGTTGCAGTGGGAGGGAATCCACTGCAGGGTGACTGTGTGACTTGTGCAGAGGGAGGCGAGAGACAGATCGTTGAGTTCTGGATCTCTGTTGGACCAAAGGGCCTGCGAGATGGATAGGGCGTCGGTCAGGAAGACAACGTTGTGGCTGGCGTAGAGGCTGGCCTCGATGTGGGCTGCTGCTTCGGCTGTGTAACTGGTGGAGTACAGGCCGGTAACGAGGCAGATCTTTTCTTCTCTGCCTCCTGGATACTGAACATAGACTCCTGCCCTCCGTTCAGAATGACATCTGTCGCAGAGCCGTCAGTGTCGACATGAGTCCAGAATTCTTTGGGGAACTGGGTGTGGAGGTGTTCAAGGGTGAGGGACTTTCTTTCAGGGCCGCTTTGGGGATCTTTGGGGCCAACACCAGGGATGCTGCACTGGATGAGGGGAGGGGTTCCTTCGCTCCAGGCACCGGGGTACCACTTTATTGTTGTTGTTCATGTTACTGTTCTCGTTATTGTTGCTGTTGCTGCTCTTGTAGTGGCTGTTCCTGTTCTTGTTACTGTTGTTGTTCTTACTGTTGTTGTTGTTGTTGTTGTTGCCGTTTTTGTTGTTGTTGTTGCTGTTGTTGTTGCTGTAGTTTTTGCTTTTGTTGTTTTTGTCGGTGTTGTTCCTGTTGTTGGTCTTGCTGTTGTCGTTGGTTTGGTTGTTGTTGTAGCTGTTGCTGTTGTTGTTCATGTTGTTGCTATTGTTGTTGTTTCTGTTGGTGCTGTTCTTGTTGTTCTTGTTGTTGTTCCTTTTTAGAATGTTGTTGTTGTTGTTATTATTATTGTTGTTGTTGTTATTGCTGGTGTAATTGCTGTTGTTGCTGTCATTGTTGTTGTTGTTGCTGTTGTTGTTTTTATTATTCTTGCTGTATTTGTTGTTGTTGTTGCTGTTGTTGCTGCTGCTCCTGTTGTTGCTGTTGTTGTTGTTATTATTGTTGCTGTATTTGTTGTTGTTGCTGCTGTTGTTGTTATTGCTGCTGTTGTTGTTTCTGTTGATGTTGTTCCTGTTGTTGTTGTTGCTGTTCTTCTTATTGTTATTGTTACTGTTGCTGTTCCTGTTGTTGTTGTTGTTGCTGTTGTTATTGCTGGTGTTGTTGCTATTGTTGCTGTTGCTGTTGTTATTGCTGTTTTTGTTGTTGTTGTTGTTGTCATTGTTGTTGATGTTGTTGTTACCAATGTTGTTGTTATTGTTGCTGTTATTACTTTTCCTGTTGTTGTTCTTGTAGTTGCTCTTGTTTTTGTTGCTGGTGTTGCTGTTGCTGTTGTTGTTGATGATGTTGTTGTTGTTGTTGCTCTTCTTGTTATTCCTGCTGCTGTTGTCGTTGTTGTTGTTGTTATTGTTGCTGTTTTTGTGGTTGTTTTTGCTGTTCTTGTTGTTTCTGTTGTTGTCTTTGTTGGCATTGTTTTTGTTGTTGTTGATATTGATGTTGTTGTTGTTATTGTTTTTGTTGTTTTTATTCCTGTTGTTGTCCTTGTTGTTGCTGTTGTTTTCGTTGTTGTTATTACTGTTACTGTTGTTGTTCGTACTGTTCCTGTTGTTGTTCTTGTTACTGTTGTGTTGTTGCTGCTGCTGTTGTTGTTGTTGCTGTTGTTGTTACTGTTCCTGTTGTTGCTACTGTTGTTGCTGTTGTTGTTATTGCTATTGCTACTGTTGTTGTTGCTTCTGTTGTTGTTCCTGTTGTTGTTGTCTCGTTCGTCATTTATCAGATGGATTCCCCCGTCTCCTCGACAAAGGCTGCAGTACGTCGCAGGTCCTCCAGTCCGGGCCGCTGGGATTGGGTCGGGCCAGGTTTTCTCTCGGAGCGCTTGGTGGAGCGGGCAGGACTGCAGCAGATGTTCTGTTGTCTGGCTGTCTGTTCTGCAGGGGCACTGCTCTGTGTCGCCGATACGGAGTTTCGTGTATAGGTGGTGTTTCAGGCAGTTGTGGTCTGTCCTTAGCCTGAAAATGGCTACCTGCTCTCGACGAGTCAGCAGGTAGTACGGGTCTGCGCTGTTGTGGCATGGATGCTGCTGCTTCCACTTGTTCTGCAGCTTGGCCTTAATGATGGTCCTGGATTCAGAGTAGTTGGTAGACCTGTCCATCTGCTCTTTCCTAATGCCTTCCTTTGCCATGGAGTCAGCAGTCTCGTTGCCAAGCACGTTGCAGTGGGAGGGAATCCACTGCAGGGTGACTGTGTGACTTGTGTAGAGGGAGGCGAGAGACAGATCGTTGAGCTCTGGATCTCTGTTGGACCAAAGGACCTGCGAGATGGTCAAGGCGTCGGTCAGGAAGACAACGTTGTGGCTGGCGTAGAGGCTGGCCTCGATGTGGGCTGCTGCTTCGGCTGTGTAACTGGTGGAGTACAGGCCGGTAACGAGGCAGATCTTTTCTTCTCTGCCTCCTGGATACTGAACATAGACTCCAGCCCCTCCGCTCCGAATGACATCTGTCAAAGAGCCGTCAGTGTGGACACGAGTCCAGAATTCTTTGGGGAACTGGGTGTGGAGGTGTTCAAGGGTGAGGGACTTTCTTTCAGGGCCGCTTTGGGAATCTTTGGGGCCAACACCAGGGATGCTGCACTGGATGAGGGGAGGGGTTCCTTCGCTCCAGGCAGGGACGGCAAGACACCGGGGTACCACTTTATTGTTGTTGTTCTTGTTACTGTTCTCGTTATTGTTGCTGTTGCTGCTCTTGTAGTGGCTGTTCCTGTTCTTGCTGCTGCTGTTGTTCTTGCTGTTGTTGTTGCCGTTTTTGTTGCTCTTTTTGTTGCTGTAGTTTTTGCTTTTGTTGTTTTTGTCGGTGTTGTTGCTGTTGTTGGTCTTGCTGTTGTCGTTGGTTTTGTTGTTGTTGTAGCTGTTGCTGTTGTTGTTGTTCATGTTGTTGCTATTGTTGTTGTTTCTGTTGTTGTTTTTGTTGGTGCTGTTGTTGTTGTTCTTGTTGTTGTTCCTTTTTAGAATGTTGTTGTTGTTGTTATTATTGTTGTTATTGTTATTGCTGGTGTAATTGCTGTTGTTGCTGTCGTTGTTGTTGTTGTTGCTGTTGTTGTTGTTATTATTGTTGCTGTATTTGTTGTTGTTGCTGCTGTTGTTGTTATTGCTGCTGTTGTTGTTTCTGTTGATGTTGTTCCTGTTGTTCTTGTTGCTGTTCTTCTTATTGTTATTGTTACTGTTGCTGTTCCTGTTGTTGTTGTTGCTGTTGTTATTGCTGGTGTTGTTGCTATTGTGGCTGTTGCTGTTGTTATTGCTGTTTTTGTTGTTGTTGTTGCTGTCATTGTTGTTGATGTTGTTGTTTTTGTTGTTACCAATGTTGTTGTTATTGTTGCTGTTATTACTTTTCCTGTTGTTGTTCTTGTAGTTGCTGTTGTTTTTGTTGCTGGTGTTGCTGTTGCTGTTGTTGTTGATGATGTTGTTGTTGTTGTTGCTCTTCTTGTTATTCCTGCTGCTGTTGTCGTTGTTGTTGTTGTTATTGTTGCTGTTTTTGTGGTTGTTTTTGCTGTTCTTTATGTTTCTGTTGTTGTCTTTGTTGTTATTGTTTTTGTTGTTTTTATTGCTGTTGTTGTCCTTGTTGTTGCTGTTGTTTTCGTTCTTGTTATTACTGTTACTGTTGTTGTTCGTACAGTTCCTGTTGTTGTTGTTGTTGTTGTTACTGTTGTGTTGTTGCTGCTGCTGTTGTTGTTGTTGCTGTTGTTGTTATTGCTATTGCTACTGTTGTTGTTGCTTCTGTTGTTGTTCCTGTTGTTGTTTTCTCGTTCGTCATTTATCAGATGGATTCCCCCGTCTCCTCGACAAAGGCTGCAGTACGTCGCAGGTCCTCCAGTCTGGGCCGCTGGGATTGGGTCGGGCCAGGTTTTCTCTCGGAGCGCTTGGTGGAGCGGGCAGGACTGAAGCAGATGATCTGTTGTCTGGCTGTCTGTTCTGCAGGGGCACTGCTCTGTGTCGCCGATACGGAGTTTCGTGTATAGGTGGTGTTTCAGGCAGTTGTGGTCTGTCCTGAGCCTGAAAATGGATACCTGCTCTCGACGAGTCAGCAGGAAGTACGTGTCTGCTGTTGTGGCATGGATGCTGCTGCTTCCACTTGTTCTGCAGCTTGGCCTTAATGATGGTCCTGGATTCAGAGTAGTTGGTAGACCTGTCCATCTGCTCTTTCATAGTGCCTTCCTTCGCCATGGAGTTAGCAGTCTCGTTGCCAAGCACGTTGCAGTGGGAGGGAATCCACTGCAGGGTGACTGTGTGACTTGTGCAGAGGGAGGCGAGAGACAGATCGTTGAGTTCTGGATCTCTGTTGGACCAAAGGGCCTGCGAGATGGACAGGGCGTCGGTCAGGAAGAGAACGTTGTGGCTGGCGTAGAGGCTGGCCTCGATGTGGGCTGCTGCTTCGGCTGTGTAACTGGTGGAGTACAGGCCGGTAACGAGGCAGATCTTTTCTTCTCTGCCTCCTGGATACTGAACATAGACTCCTGCCCTCCGTTCCGAATGACATCTGTCGCAGAGCCGTCAGTGTCGACATGAGTCCAGAATTCTTTGGGGAACTGGGTGTGGAGGTGTTCAAGGGTGAGGGACTTTCTTTCAGGGCCGCTTTGGGGATCTTTGGGGCCAACACCAGGGATGCTGCACTGGATGAGGGGAGGGGTTCCTTCGGTCCAGGCAGGGACGGCAAGACACCGGGGTACCACTTTATTGTTGTTGTTCTTGTTACTGTTCTCGTTATTGTTGCTGTTGCTGCTCTTGTAGTGGCTGTTCCTGTTCTTGTTGATGCTGTTGTTCTTGCTGTTGTTGTTGTTGTTGCCGTTTTTGTTGCTCTTGTTGTTGCTGTTGTTGTTGCTGTTGTTGTTGCTGTAGTTTTTGCTTTTGTTGTTTTTTTCGGTGTTGTTGTTGCTGTTATTATTGCTGTTGTTGGTCTTGCTGTTGTCGTTGGTTTTGTTGTTGTTGTAGCTGTTGCTGTTGTTGTTGTCCATGTTGTTTGCTATTGTTGTTGTTCCTGTTGGTGCTGTTGTTGTTGTTGTTGTTGTTCCTATTTATAATGTTGTTGTTGTTGTTATTGCTGTTGTTGTTAGTGCTGGTGTAACTGCTGTTGTTGCTGTCGTTGTTGTTGTTGTTATTATTGTTGTGTTATTGTTGCTGTTGTTGTTGTTGTTGCTGCTGCTGTTGTTGTTGCTGCTGCTGTTGTTGTTGTTGCTGCTGTTGTTATTGCTTCTGTTGTTGTTTCTGTTGATGTTGTTCCTGTTGTTGTTGTTGCTGTTCTTCTTATTGTTATTGTTACTGTTGCTGTTCCTGTTGTTGTTGTTGTTGTTATTGCTGGTGTTGTTGTTATTGTTGCTGTTGCTTTTGTTATTGCTGTTTTTGTTGTTGTTGCTGTCATTGTTGTTGATGTTGTTGTTTTTTTGTTACCACTGTTGTTGTTATTGTTGCTGTTATTACTGTTCCTGTTGTTGTTCTTGTAGTTGCTGTTGTTTTTATTGCTGGTGTTGCTGTTGTTGTTGATGTTGTTGTTGTTGTTGTTGTTATTCCTGCTGCTGTTGTCGTTGTTGTTGTTGTTATTGTTGCTGTTTTTGTGGTTGTTTTTGTTGTTCTTGTTGTTTCTGTTGTTGTCTTTGTTGGCATTGTTTTTGTTTTTGTTGTTATTGATATTGTTGTCGTTGTTGTTGTTATTGTTTTTGTTGTTTTTATTGCTGTTGTTGTTGTTGTTGTCCTTGTTTTTGCTGTTGTTTTCGGTGTTGTTATTACTGTTACTGTTGTTCGTAATGTTCCTGCTGTTGTTGTTATTGTTGTGTTGTTGTTGCTGTTGTTATTGCTGTTGTTGGTCTTGCTGTTGTCGTTGGTTTTGTTGTTGTTGTAGCTGTTGCTGTTGTTGTTGTTGTTCATGTTGTTGCTATTGTTGTTGTTTCTGTTGTTGTTTTTGTTGGTGCTGTTGTTGTTGTTCTTGTTGTTGCTGTTATTGCTATTGTTTTGGTTTTTGCTGTTATGATTCTTGTTGTTGCTGTCGTTGTTGTTGTTGTTGTTGCTGTTGTTGTTGTTGTTGTTCCTATTAATAATGTTGCTGTTTTTGTTGTTGTTGTTATTGCTGGTGTAATTCCTGTTGTTGCTGTTGCTATTATTGTTGTGTTATTGTTGCTGTTGTTCTTGTTGCTGCTGCTGTTGTTGTTGCTGCTGCTGTTTTTGTTGCTGCTGATATGAATGTTGCTGTTTTTGTCGTTGGTGTTGCTGTTATTGTTGCTGTTGCTATTGTTATTGCTGTTGCTGTAGTTGTTGCTGTTGTTGATGTTATTGTTGTTGCTGTTATTGCTATTGTTTTGGTTTTTGCTGTTATGATTCTTGTTGTTGCTGTCGTTGTTGTTGTTGTTGTTGTTGCTGTTGTTGTTGTTGTTGTTCTGATTGCTGCTGCTGTTGTTGTTGCTGGTGTTATTGTTGTTGCTGCTGATATTGCTGTTGTTGCTGTTTCTGATGTTGTCGGTGCTGTTGTTGTTCATGCTATTGTCGATGGTTTTGTTGTTATAGCTGTTGCTGCTGTTGTTGTTGTTACTGTTGTTATTGCTGTTATTGTTGCTGTAGTTGTTGTTTCTGTTGGTGTTTTTGTTGGTGTTCTTGTTCCTATTGGTGTTGTTGCTGTTGTTCCTGTTGTTGCTATTGATTTTGTTATTGTTGTTGTTGCTATTCATTTTGTTGTTGTTCCTTTTGCTGTTGTTGCTGTTGCTCTTGTTGCTGCTGTTGTTTTGTTGCTGTTGACAGTGCTGTTGTTGTTGTAGCAGTTCATATTTTTGTTGTAGATCTTGTTGTTTGTGTTGTTGTCGTTCCTGTTGCTCTTGTTGTTGTTGTTGTTGTTGCCCTTGTTCTTGTTGTTGTTGCTGCTGCTGCTCTTGTTGCTGTTGTTGTTGTTGTTGATGTCGTTGTTGTTATTAGTGTTGCTGTTATTGTTGCTGTTACTGTTCCTCGTGTTCTTGTAGTAGTTGTTGTTTTGTCGCTGGTGTTGCTGCTGCTGTTGTTGTTTTTGTTGTTGCTATTTTTGTTGTTGTTGTTGCTGTTGATGTTGTTCTGGTTGCTGCTGTTGTTGTTATTGTTGTTGTTGTTGCTGTCGTTGCTCTTGTTGTTGTTACTGTTGCTGCTGTTGTTCTTACTGTTCCTGTTGTTGTTGTTCTTCTTGTTGTTGTAGTTGTAGTTGTTTTTGTTGCTGTTGTTGCTTATGTTATTGATGTCGTTGTTGCTGCTCCTGCTGTTGCTGTTGTTGCTGTTTTTATTGCCGTTGTTATTGCTACTGCTGTTGTAGCTGTTGTTATTGCTGTTGTTGTTGCTGCTGTTTTTGTTGTTGTTGCTCTTGATGTTGTCCCTGTTGTTGTTGTACTTCTTATTATTGTTAGTGTTGCTGTTACTGCTGTTGTTGTTACTGTTGTTGCTAATGATTGTGTTGTTGTTGCTGCTGCTGTTGTTGCTGATGTTGTTGCTGTTGCTCTTGTTGTTGTTGTTGTTGTTGTTGATATTGTTGCTGTTGTCGTTGCTCTTATTCTTGTTGTTAGTGCTGCTGTTGCTGCTATTGGTGGTGTTGTCGTTGCTGTTGTCGTTGTTCTTCTTGTTCGTGTCGTTTTCCTTGTTGTTGCTGCTGTTATTGCTACTGTTGTTGTTATTGCTGTTGTTGTTATTACTGTTGTAGTTGTTGCTGTTGCTGTTGCTTCTGTTGTTGCTGTTGTTGTTGCTGTTGCTGTTGTTGTTACTGTTCCTGTTGTTCTTCTTGTTGTATTTGTTGCTGGTGTTGCTGCTATTGTTGTTGTTGCTGTTGCTGATATTACTGTTGTTGTTGTTGTTACTGTTGCTGTTTTTGTTCTTGTTCTTGATGTTGTCACTGTTTCTCTTCTTTTTGTTGATGTTGTTGTTGTGGTTGTTACTGTTGTTATTGTTGCCGCTGTTGTTGTTACTGTTCCTGTTGTTGTTGTTCTTATTGTTGTTGCTGGTGTTGCTGTTGTTATTGCTGCTGATATTGTTGTTGCTGTTGCTGATGTTGTTTTTGCTGTTGCTGTTGTTGTTGCTTCTGTTGTTACTGTTGTTGTTATTTTCGTTGCTGTTGTTACTTTTTTTTCTTTTTTCTTTTTTCTCAAGGCCTGACTAAGCGCGTTGGGTTACGCTGCTGGTCAGGTATCTGCTTGGTAGATGTGGTGTAGCGTATATGGTTTTGTCCGAACGCAGTGACGCCTCCTTGAGCTACTGAAACTAAAACTGAAACTGTTATTACTGTTGCTGTTGTTGTTACTGTTGTTGGTTTTGTTGCTGCTGCTGCTGCTGTTGTTGTTGTTGTTGCTGTTGTTGCTATTTCAGTTGTTGTTGCTGTTGCTGTTCTTGTTGTTGTTGTTGTTGTGCCTGTAGTTGCTATTGATTTTGTTGTTGTTGTTCCTGGTATTGTTGTTGGTGCTGTTGTTTTTACTGATGTTGTTTGTTGTTGTTATTGTTTTACCGTTGTTGTTATAGTAGTTGATGTTGCTGTTTTTGTTGTTGCTGTTCTTTTTGTTGTCGTTTCTGTTGTTGTGTTTTTTGTTGTTGTTCTTGCTGTTGTTGTTTTTGCTGTTGTTGCTGATGTTATTGCTGTTCCTGTTGTTCTTTTTGTTGTTCTGTTGTTGTTGCTGTTGTTTTCGTTGTTGTTGCTTCTGTTGTTGTTGTTGTTGTTGCTGATGTTACTGCTGTTGTTGTTGTTGCCGTTGTTGTTGTTGTCGCTGCTGTTGTTGTTATTGTTGCTTTTGTTGTTGTAGTTGTTGTTTTTGTTATTGTTATTACTGTTGCTGTTATTGTTGCTCTCGTTGTTGTTACTGTTCCTGTTGTTGTTGTTTTTGTTGTTGGTGGTGTTGTTGTTTTTGTTACTGTTGTTGTTGTCGTTGCTGTTGTTGTTCTTGCTTTTTTTTTTGTTGTTGTTGTTGTTGTAGCTGTTGCTGCTGATATTGATGTTGCTGTTCTTGTTGTTCTTGCAAAAGCTGTCGTTGTTTCTGTTGTTGCTTTTTTGTTGGTGTTGTAGTTGTTGTTACTGTTGCTGTTATTGTTGTTGCTGTTGTTGCTGTTCCTGTTGTTGTTGTTCTTGTTGTAGTTGTTGTTTTTGTTGCTGGTGTTGCTGTTGTTGTTGTTGTAGTTGTTGCTATTTCTATTGTTGTTGCTGTTGCTGTTGTTATTCTTGTTCTTGCTGTTGTCGATCTTTCTGTTGTTGTTTTCGTTGGTGTTGTTGTTGTTGTTATGGTTGTTGCTGCTGCTGTTGTTGTTATTGTCGTATTGCTGTTGTTGTTGTAGCTGTTGTTGTTATTGTTGTTGTTGTAGTTGTTGTTCCTGTTGTTGTTGTTGTTGCTGGCGTTGCTGTTTTTGTTGTTGCTGTTGTTGTTGTTGCTGCTGTTGCTGATGTTGTTTTTGTTGCTGTTGCTGATGTTGTCTTTGCTGTTGCTGTTGTTGTTGTCGTTTGTTGTTGTTGTTGTTGTTGTTGTTATTACTATTGTTGTTATTGTCGCTGATGTTGTTATTGTTGTTACTGTTCCTTTTGTTGTTCTTGTTGTTATTTTTGTTGCTGTTATTGTTGCTGTTGTTTTTTGCTGTTGTTGTTGTTCTTGCTGTTGTTGCTGTTGTTCTTGTTGTTGCTGCTGATATTGTTGTTATTGCTGTTGCTATTGTTGTTCATATTATTGTCGTTGGTTTTGTTGTTGTTTTTGTTGTTGTTGCTATTGATGTTGTTGTTGTTATTGCTGTTGTTGTTTGCTTTTTTGTTATTGCTGTTGCTGTTGTTGCTATTTTTGTTGTTGATATTACTCTTGCTGTTATTGTTGCTGTTTTTGTTGTTCTTACTGTTCCTGTTGTTCTTGTTGTAGTAGTTGTTGTTTCTGTTGCTGGTGTTGCTATTGTTGTTATTATTATTGTTGCTATTTTTGTTGCTGTTGTTGTCGTTGCTGTTGTTGTTCTTGCTGTTGATGTTGTTGATTGTTGTTGCTATTGCTGTTCCTGTTCTTCTTTCTGTTGCTATTGTTACTGTTGCTGTTGTTGTTGTAGCGGTTATTGCTGTTGTTGTTGCTGCTGCTTTTGGTGTTGTTGTTGTTCTTGTTGTTGTTATTGATTTTGTTCTTGTTGTTATTCCTGTTGTTGCTATTGATTTTGTTCTCGTTGTTCTTGGTGTTGCTGTTGCTATTGCATGAGGCAGATCAATCAGCTGCAGCCTAAGCCTCTACGACGATCCAACTTGACCCCTGGTGAGGAGAAAGCCCTGCCGGAGCTGAAGACAGAAGAGACATCATCATCAAACCTGCTGACAAGGGTGGTGCAGTGGTCGTGTGGCGAAGAGACCTCTACCTCCAAGAAGCCAGGTCTCAGCTGTCCAACACCACCTTTTACGGCCCTATCGCCAGAGACACCACCAAGGCTGACAATGCGCTCATCCGATGGACCATCAAGACAGCAGTTGATAAGTCATCTTCTGTTTGAAGCCCACCATGC
Organism: Babylonia areolata; assembly: GCF_041734735.1. Taxonomy (NCBI): domain Eukaryota; kingdom Metazoa; phylum Mollusca; class Gastropoda; order Neogastropoda; family Buccinidae; genus Babylonia; species Babylonia areolata. The sequence goes on along the minus strand of NC_134902.1, from coordinate 474,589 downwards.
CATCATGAAAGAGCCTCGTGAGTCCCTCCTATACATCCTCCCCAAAATACACAAGGTCAACAATCCTGGGCGACCTATCGTTTCGGCCTGTGCTTGCCCCACCGCCCTTATTTCCGCTTTCCTCGACTCAGTGTTCCAGCCTACGTGAAGGACATCAATCACACCCTGAACCTCCTGAACGACTTCTCCTTCCCTGCTGACTGCACTGAGAGGCACGTGTTTACCATGGACATTGTGTCTCTTTACACAAACATCCGCCATCAGGAAGGCATGCTGGCTGCCCAACACTTTCTACCTAAGAGCTCTCTCCACCTCCATATTCCCACTATCCTGCGCTTGACTGAACTTCTCCTGACCCTCAACCCATTCTCGTTTGACCAGGACCACTTCCAGCAGCAGAGCAGCGTTGTCATGGGCACAAAAATGGGTCCTAGCTTTGCCTGCTTGTTTGTGGGATTCATTGAGGAGCAGGCCTTCAGCCAGTGCACAGGTGTCAGACCAGCCCTCTACAAGCGCTTCATCGATGACTGCCTTGGCATAGCCACCGGCCCCGTAGATTCCTTTCAGGCCTTCATGTCCAGCTTCCACCCTGCCTTGAAATTTACCCACACCATCTCCAACTCCTCCGTCACGTTCTTGGACAGCCTTGTCACCATCCAACCCACCTGCAATCTTCTGACCACAAGTGTCTTCTATAAGGAGACTGATTCGCATTCGTACCTCTTGTACTCCTCCAGTCACCCCCAGCCTGCAAAAACAGCATTCCCTTCTCCCAGTTCCTTCGGCTCAGACGCATCTGTAGTGACGAGCTGGATTTTGAACGTCAGGCTGAGAGGATGGTTGGCTTTTTTCTAGCCATACAGTACCCTGAGGCCTTGATCCAGAGAAGCCTTGATAAGGCCCGTGCCATCCCCCGTTCCCAGGCACTGATGCCCCGAGAACACACAGAAAAGGATGAGCGTATTGCAGCTGTCCTGACCTTTCACCGCCAAAACCTCCCTGTACGCAGCATCTTAACAATTTCCACCTTCTTAAGTCTGACACACACTTGAGTCAGATATTTCCCCACCCACCCCTCATTGCCTTCAAGAGAGACACCTACCTAAGGGACCACTTGGTGCGAGCTGCTGTTCGTAGATCTGGGGTCTTATGCATGAAACCGTACTAAACGCATAGTTGCCAACTAAACGAAAGTTGACAACTAAATCTCAAAGTAACGTATGCATGAAACTTACTTCCGGTTGTTTTCGATCGAAGTTGGCGCCTAAACTTACACGTCCTTCGGAGGTGTTGGAAATCTTTTAGTTGCCAATTATCCGGCCCAACAAGATGGCGTGTTCGTGTTGAAGCGACAAAACATGCGCGCAATTCGAAGGGAACGCGTACCAATGGACCATGCATATCCAATAAAAATGTTAAACGACTCACGAATCTACATGAATTTTGTTATTTCCAAGGCATGTTTTTGTTTTGTTTTTTTGTTTGTTGTTGTTTTCACGAAAAGCAGGAGACGACATCGAAATATGAAGGACCGAGAGAATCGCTCACCCCCGTTTTGCAAATTTGCCTGACACTTAGAACGCTACACTTCGAACGCTACATGAGCATTTCAAATTTGCCTGACACTTCGATTTTACGCTACAGGAGCATTTCAAATTTGCCTGACACTTCGATTTTACGCTACAGGAGCATTTCAAACTGCTGTGGCAGATTGGATCAGCGTGGATCAAGTGACAGCAGTTCGTACAGTAAGGCGAGTGACCAACGCTGTCTGTCGCTGTGTGGGGAAAGGGACACGCGGACAAGAGAGGGAGGCGGCGAGGTCGGCACAAACGACAGTTCTTTGCGATGAGAGACGTTACAAATGACGGAGGGTGGAACACGCATCCGCATCCAAGGAGGCGTCATCACGTGAATTCCAGAATGTGTGTGTGAAGAAAGTGAGCCACTGACCACCCGCTGCCTGGGTGTGGACCAACTGTGGAAAAAAGCAGTCCTTGTGGGTGTGGTCTGCTGTTGACAGCATCACCCCCACTGTTGGCCACCATGGAGTAGTCCTTATGGGTGTGGTCTGCTGTTGGTGGCATCACCCCCACTGTTTGGCCACCAAGGAGCAGTCCTTATGGGTGTGATCTGCTGTTGGTGGCATCACCCCCACTGTTTGGCCACCATGGAGCAGTCCTTATGGGTGTGATCTGCTGTTGGTGGCATCACCCCCACTGTTTGGCCACCATGGAGCAGTCCTTATGGGTGTGATCTGCTGTTGGTGGCATCACCCCCACTGTTTGGCCACCATGGAGCAGTCCTTATGGGTGTGATCTGCTGTTGATGGCATCACCCCCACTGTTTGGCCACCATGGAGCAGTCCTTATGGGTGTGATCTGCTGTTGGTGGCATCACCCCCACTGTTTGGCCACCATGGAGCAGTCCTTATGGGTGTGATCTGCTGTTGACAGCATCACCCCCACTGTTTGGCCACCATGGAGCAGTCCTTATGGGTGTGGTCTGCTGTTGACAGCATCACCCCCACTGTTTGGCCACCATGGAGCAGTCTTTGTGGGTGTGGTCTGCTGTTGATGGCATCACCCCCACTGTTTGGCCACCATGGAGCAGTCCTTATGGGTGTGGTCTGCTGTTGACAGCATCACCCCCACTGTTTGGCCACCATGGAGCAGTCTTTGTGGGTGTGGTCTGCTGTTGATGGCATCAATCCCACTGTTTGGCCACCAAGTAGCAGTGGCTGAAACATTTTCTCATTTTATCTTCAGGATTCAGTAAAAGAGAAACTGAGAGTGCATGTCTTTGTAACTATGTAAGTGAAGTTATTATTATCAGTTGTTTGATGTGGCTTTTGTGTGTTGCGGTTGGACTTTATTTATCTTTTTAAGTATTGGCTCAGGAAAGTATGTTCTTAATTCTAGATAGTGGGCATACTTAACCACGCAAACACGCAAACACCCCTCCCCTACACACACACACACACACACACACACACACACACACACAGTCCAGTGCCACCCACATATTTCTCCATTTTGTAAATGTATGAGAGTCAGAGTTGTGTCTTGTAACATTTGTATACCTTGATGACAAGCATGCAAGTTATTGATGTTTTGCTGTTTTTTTCAGCCATAGTGTTCCCATACTCCTCATCAACTGAAAAGGAAATCAATGTTGTGAAATTAAATGTCTGATATTATACTGAGTGTGTCTTTTCACACTGTGTGTGTGCACACTGTGTATTATTGTATGAAAGAGACTGAGAATGAGAGTGTTTGAGTTGGAATACAACTGCAGTTTAAAAAAATATTTTGCTTTACCAAACATTCCTTATCTCAGTTGATGTCCAAAGGTATATTGTGTGTTTGGAAATAACACATTCAGTACCTGCAAGTGCCAATATACGTATGGTCATGTACATGATCTATAACACAAATATTTTTTTAACTTTCAAATCAATAACATTAAGAGAGCACACCAATTCTATTCTTGTCATACGTCATTATCAATTTAGATTAGATTATACACAGAACTGATAAATCTTCAACACTAATCAAGGCGTCCCAGATATATGCAATACGTCACTGCTAAGAGCAACTATATCCTCCTTCAGATTTTAAATCAAAACATTCCCATTTTATCAAAAAAATTGATCAGTACATGCTGGTCAGGCACTATTGTAAAGTTAGAATCAATCTTTAATTGCGCATTTAAAATGATTATAAAATGATAACTTGTAACAGACTGAATTGTAGTAGATAGGCCTCCTTCGGTCATGGCTGACCATGGATAGAGTATATCCGACCCAATGTTACAGACTGATTCAATGATTGTTCACAGTAAATACACTGAGACTGACACACAGAGACTGACTGACTGAACACACACACACACACACACGTACACACACACACACACACACACACGCACACACACACACGCACACACACACACGCACACACACACACACACACACACACACACGGTATGGTTTGAACGGTGCATGAACTAGATTCAGCACCTCAAAAAGTACAGACATGAAAATGAAAACTGACCTGTGAAAGCAGGAACACGTGGACAGTTGATGATGTCACACACCCACGTTTGCTGCCTCTGATTCCCACGTACAGCATGTTGCACATTGTTGTTGTTGTTGTTGTTGTTGTTGACTGGTTCATCATTTCTTCCATCATCAGCAACCATGGAATCACCACTGTCACTGTCGATTTCTCCGTTTTCGAATTGAAAATCAGAATCGCCATCACGTACACGCACCACCTCGGTATCGTCAATTTCATCGTCATTTTCACTGTCATCCGTAACAACATCTTCAAGTAAATTGTCTTCGTTTTTGCTGTCTTCATCTTCACCTTATGAACAGTACCTTCATCGCCAGAGCCATTCTGAACAACTTCTTGAAGCACTTCTTCAAGTGACACCACCGTCCGTCTCGTCCGTTGCAACGCCATCCTTGATAGCAAAATGACTGGTCTTGAGTCTGTTGTTTCCAGTTGGGGATTCGACTAGATAACGCTGGCTAGGTCAGCATAAACTGGTCTAAAAATAGACGGATGATTGGTACGTGGAATTCCATGCGTGTTGGATAACGCTGGCTAGGTCAGCATAAACTCTCCAACGAAGAAAGAATGATACAATGTAATGAGCACGCCATATGATGAAAATGATACGATGTAATGAGCACGCCATATGATGAAAATGATACGATGTAATGAGAAAGCCAAATGATGAAAATGATACAATGTAATGAGCACGCCAAATGATGAAAATGATACAATGTAATGAGCACGCCATATAATGAAAATTATACGATGTAATGAGCACGCCAAATGATGAAAATGATACGATGTAATGAGCACGCCAAATGATTCCCAAACTAGTTCACCAACGAAGAAAGATTCTGAAGTGTATTATCAAATGAAAAATTGAAAATTAGAATCACTTTTCCTTTTTTCAGAGGATAAGAGTCTGGTTGAATAATTATAAATATTTGGAAATAATTCATGTCAAAATCCGAAAGAATAATGACTATGATTTCCAAATGTGACTCAAAACGTGCTGTAGTAAATACTAATCTATTGTAGTTCAACCACTCGGCAAATTAAGTGGAAAAACCAGAAAGCGTACACATGTCAAAATCCGAAAGAATAATGACTATGATTTCCAAATGTGACTCAAAACGTGC
>NC_134902.1:446886-461886 GCF_041734735.1 Babylonia areolata | reverse complement strand
TCTAAAAATAGACGGATGATTGGTATGTGGAATTCCATGCGTGTTGGATAACGCTAACTAGGTCAGCATAAACTGGTCTAAAAATAGACGGATGATTGGCATGTGGAATTCCATGCGTGTTGGATAACGCTAACTAGGTCAGCATAAACTGGTCTAAAAATAGACGGATGATTGGTGTGTGGAATTCCATACGTGATGGATAACGCTGGCTAGGTCAGCATAAACTGGTCTAAAAATAGACGGATGATTGGTATGTCATGACTAGGTCAGCATAAACTGGTCTAAAAATAGACGGATGATTGGTATGTTGCTGACTAGGTCAGCATAAACTGTTCTAAAAATAGACGGATTATTGGTATGTGGAATTCCATGCGTGTTGGATAATGCTAACTAGGTCAGCATAAACTGGTCTAAAAATAGACGGATGACTGGTATGTGGAATTCCATGGTGTTTTTCCCTCAGACCATTGACGGCCAGTTTTTGTTACGAAACAAAGCTCGGCATGCAAATGCGCGCGTCGCGTGTTTAACTATAAATGGCACTACCATGCAAGTATGCGTGAGTCGTGCCCAGCGTTGTTATAAAGTTTTCACGACTGTGTTGTCAGTTGGTGCTCCCCACACATCTGTCGGTGGGCGATTTTTCAGCCAAACACCTTCGTCCGAAAACAGGCCACGCGCTGAGGATCCTGAAACATCCACAGAACCTAACTGTAGTTAAATCGAACAACTAGTAAAAATAGTACTCACATGACTTGCGTCGCAATTATCGTACAAAATTTAGATTGAACGATGCCACCGATTTTTTCTCATTACCAAACTCGAAATTACTGACTCACCAGTACTTCAAAATCAGCTTCCCTGAACCTCCACAGTTCAACAAGGCTACGTCTCACATTCTCTCTCAGAATGGTAACTGTCTGTTCTATGACTCTCAGACCACAATGTCTATTTTTTCCCAGGTCACTCCTGTGACCAGTTCACAACACAACAACTCGTGAACACATAATCATCTCAGCGCCTAAAGACAAATGCATCACGAGCCTTTCTCCAAATATCAAGTTCAAATTAATACAGTAACACAGCCACACCATACAGGAAATCTGACCTTTACAATAAGCACATTATGACAACCAGTTTCGTGTCATGACAGTGACACAGAATCAAGTCAAAATCTGTAAAATCTCAGTTACGAGGAATGGGGAAACAACTTATCCAACCATAGTTTTGAAGCATAACCAGCTATTAAAAAATGTATAGACATACCAATGGTATTGATAAATCAGTCATAATGAGCAATGCATCTTAAACTGAAAAGTTATATAATATTTTGGATAGTCAACAGCAAAAAAAAAAAAAAAAAAAAAAAGAAGTATTATTAAACACAAAATTTTATACAGAAACTGTGTTCTGTTCTGTTTCATTTCTTAAGTCACTTTTGTTTTGAGCTGGACGAGTTTGTAAACTTTTTTTTCCAGCAAGTTCAACACTTAGTTCCTGTAGATCACCTGTGAGAGTATCAGTGTGCAACTGCAAGGTGATGGTGGCTGGGTTTTTTGTTTGTTTGTTTGTTTGTTTGTCTGTCTGTTTGTTTGTTTTTTTCACATGGAGAAGGATTACCTTTTTATATAATCAAACTGCCCCTCCTCCCACTGATCCCATTACAAAGCATCTTATTTCTGTCAAAGATTCATGGTTGTTTCTGAAACGATCTTCTGTTCAGCTTTCAGTTTCATCAAGTTCGTTTATTCCAATTCACTGATCTGAGTCATAATGATTTTGTTTGATGTTTCCGAGACATTTTAATCCGTACTCCATACTATGTTTCATTGAAATCACTACGAGAAGCTCTTATATTACCACCACTGCTGTTGTGAAACAAGCACACGTTAATTAGTCTATTTTGAAATTTAACACATGTTGTAAACACAACTCATCATTGATGTCGAAAGTTGAACTTGACAGCTGACCAGGTTTGCCCATCAGTCAACAGTGTTCACGGCATCCGTGCCCACGTTTTCTTCCTCAAACGTCTGCAGTCTTTGCTGTTTATGTCATCCTGTATTCTGTATGCAGCACTTTCAAACTTACTGCATGTTGATGCAATATATAATTTTTTTTTTATGGTTTTCGTTGTCGTGAGTTTTATTTTTTCGTCTGCAAGCAGGAAATGACTGGAAAAACTATCTGTATACATGTCTATTGGCTGACAGTTTCGTGTATTGCCGAATATAAAAAAAAAAATAGCGCACCTGACTTTGTTGTAAGCTTCTTGTCAAGTTTCATGGGCCCCCTCTCCCTCCTGGTACCAGTCCTTGTGGCTGGAAGGGGTGCAAAACCTGCCCCTTCGTGGGTACTTCCACCACACTCACCGGTCCCACTGGGAATTCACAGTCAGTGCGCACTTCAACTGTCAGTCAGAGCACCTGGTGTATGTCCTCACTTGCACCCTTTGTGCCAAAAAGTACACCCCCTTCCCTCACTCTCTGCCCACCTTTTCCCCCCTCCCCCTTCCCTTTCAGAGTCCTTTCTTTCCTTCACACACACACAGTTCTACTCACCCTTCTTTGCTTTTTGTGTCCTTTCCTGTGACTTCTCATCACTTTCCTTTCCTGAACTTTACTCTCTCGCTCTCTGTCTGTATCTTTCTGTCACTCACTCATTTCATTTGCCTGAAGAAGAGCCTGTGACTCGATAGGTCGCCTCTTTTATCCCATGAAAGTCGACGTTTACCAAGATTCTTTTAGTTTACCTCTTACTATTGTTGCTATTGTTGTTGTTGATGATGTTGTTATTGCTGTTGTTGTTGCGGTTGATGTTCCTGTTGTTGTTATTGTTTCTATTTTTATTGTGGCTGTTGTTATTGCTGTTGTTGATGTTGTCCCTGTTGTTGTTGCTGTTGTTGTTCTTTTTTGTTGTTGCTGTTGTTGTTATTGCTGTTGTTGTTCTTTTTTGTTGTTGCTGTTGTTGTTGGTGTTGCTGCTGTTCTTGTTGTTATTGATGCTGTTGTTATTGCTGTTGTTGTTGTCATTGTTGTTGTTGCTGCTGCTGATTTTGTTGTTGCTATTGTTGTTGTTCTTGCTGATGTCGTTGGTTTTATTGTTGTTGTAGCTGTTGCTGTTGTTGCTGCTGTTGTTGCTATTGTTGCTTTTGTTGGTGCTGTTGTTGGTGCTGTTGTTGTTGTTGTTGATGTTGTTGTTGTTCATACTATTGTCGTTGGTTTTGTTGTTGCTGTTGTTGTTGGTATTGTTGTTACTGTTGTTATTGCTGTTGTTGTTGTTGCTGCTGTTGCTGTAGTTCTTGTTTCTGTTGTTGGTTTTGTTAGTGGTGTTGTTGTTGTTCTTGTTCCAGTTGTTCCTATTTGTTTTATTGTTGTTGTTGTCGCTGTTGATTTTGCTGTTGTCGTTGTTGCTATTTTGTTGTTGGTGTTGTTCCTGTTGTTGTTGCTGCTGCAGGTGTTGTTGCTGATGTTGTTGCTGTTGATATTGCTGTTGTTGTTGTGGCGGTTGCTCTTTTTCTTGTTGCTGTTGTTGTTGTTGTCGTTGCTGTTGCTGTTCTTGTTGTTGATATTGTTGTTGTTGCCGTTGTTGCTGTTGTTGCTGCTGCTGTTCTTGTTGCTGTTGTTGCTGTTGTTCTTGATTTTGTTGCTGTTGTTATCGCTGCTGCTGTTGTTGTTGTTGTCGTTGCTGTTGCTGTTGTCATTGTTGTTGTTGTTTTAACCGTTTTTGTTGTTGTTGCTGCTGTTATTGATGTTGTTGTTGTTGCGGTTGTTGTTGTTGCTGTTGTTGTTTTTGTTATTACTGTTGCTGTTATTCATGCCGTTGTTGTTGTTCTTACTGTTACTCTTGTTGTTGCAGTTGTAGTTCTGGTTGTTTTTGTCCCTGATGTTGCTGTTGTTGTTGTTACTGTTGTTATTGCTGTTGTTGTTGCTGGTGTTGTTGTTGTCGCTGCTGCTGTCGATCTTGTTCTTCTTGTTGTTGTTCTTGTTGTCGTTGCTGTTGTCGTTGTTGTTGCTGTTACTATTGTAAGTGGGGGTATTGTATGTTGTAGCTGTTGCTCTTATTGTAGCTGTTGCTGTTGTTATTACTGTTCCTGTTGTTGCTGTTCTTGTAGTTGGAGTTGTTTTTGCTCCTGCTGTTGTTGCTGCTGCTGCTGTTGCTGTTCTTTTTATTGATGTTGTTATTGTTTTCGTTGTTATTACTTTTGCTGTTATTGTTGGTGTTGTTATTATTCCTGTTGTTGTTGTTGTTGTTGTAGTCGTTGTTGTTTTTGTTGCTGGTGTTCTTGTTGGTGCTGTTCGTATTGCTGTTGTTGTTGGTGCTGTTGTTTTTGTTGTTGCTGTTGTTGTTGTTGTCTTTGCTATTGCTGTGGTGGTCGTTTGTTGTTGTTCTTATTGCTGTTGTTGTTTTTGTTGTAATTACTGTGTTGATGTTCTTACTGTTCCTGTTGTTCTTGTTGAAGTTGCTGTTGTTTTATTGTTGCTGGTGTTGCTGTTCTTGTTGTTGTTGCTGTTGATGTTATTGTTGCTATTTTTGCTGTTGTTGCTATTGCTGTTGTTGTTGTTGCTGTTGGTTTTTATGCTGTTGTTGTTATTGCTGCTGCTGTTATTGCTGTTGCTGTTATTGTTGTTGCTGTTGTTCCTGTTGTTGTTGTTGTCGCTGCTGTTGTTCCTGTTGTTGTTGTTGTTATTGCTGTTGTTGTTGCTGTTGATGTTGTTTCTGTAGCTGTTGTTGTTATTTTTGCTGTTGATGTTTTTGTTATTACTGTTGCTGTTCTAGTTGCTGCTTTTACTATTCCTGTTGTTGTAGTTGTTGATAATTTTGTTGCTAGTGTTGTTCCTGCTGTTGCTGTTAATTTGTTGTTCACGTTCCTGTTGTTGTTGGTGTTGTTATTGTTGCTATTTTTGCTGTTGCTGCTGCTGTTGTTGTTGTTGTTGTTATTGCTGTTGTTTTTTATGTTGTTGTTACTGATGATACTCCTGTTGTTGTTGTTGTTCTTGTTGTTGTTGTTGTTGTTGCTGTTGTTGTTACTGTTGTTCTTGTTGTTGTAGTTGTTCTTGTTTTTATTGCTGTTGTTGTTATTGCTGCTGCTTCTGCTGCTGTTGTTGCTGTTGTTATTGTCTCTGTTTTTGTTGTAGTTGTTGCTGCTTTTGTTGCTATTGTTGTTGTTGCTATTGTTGTTGTTGCTATTGTTGTTGTTTCTATTTTTGGTGTTTTTGTTGGTGTTCATGTTGTTGCTATTTTTCTTGTTGTTGTTGTCGTTATGGTTGTCGTTGCTGTTGCTGTTGTTGTTCTTGTTGCTGGTGTTGTTATTGCTCTTGTTGTTGTTGTTGATGCTGTTCCTGTTGTTGGTGTTGTTGTAGTTGCTGTTGCTGTTTTTGTTCTTGTTGTTGTTATTGTTACTGTTGCTGCTGTTGCTGTTGTTCCTGTTACTGTTGTTGTTGTCGTTGCTGTTGTTGTTGGTTTTGTTGTTGCTGTTGTTCCTGTTGTTGTTATTGCTATTGCTACTCCTGCTGCTACTGTTGTTGTTATTGCTTCTATTTTTGTTGTAGTTCTTGCTGCTGTTGTTGTTGCTATTGTTGTTGTTTTTCTTCTTCTTCATTTTGTTGCTTTTGTTGCTTTTATGTTGTTATTGTTGTTGTTGTTGCTGTTGGTATTGATATTTTTGTTGTTGTTATCGTTATGGTTAGGGTCATGGTTATTGCTGCTGTTGTTTTTGCTGTTGTTGTTGTTGCTGTTGATGTTGTTCCTGTTGTTGGTGTTGTTGTAGTTGCTGTTGCTGTTCTTGTTATTGTTGTTGTTATTGTTACTGTTGCTGCTGATGTTGTTGTCGCTGTTGCTGTTGTTCCTGTTGTTGTTTCTGTTGTTATTGCTGTTCGCGTTGATGTTGTTGTTGTTGTTACTGCTGATATTGTTGTTCCTGCTGTTGCTCTTGTTGTCGTTGCTGTTGTCGTTGGTGTTGTTGTTGCTGCTGCTGTTGTTGTTGTCGTTGCAATTGCTGTTGTCGTCGTCGTTGTTGTTGCTATTGTTGTTGTTGATGTTGTTATTACTGTTGCTGTTATTGTTGTTGTTGTTAGTGTTCCTTTTGTTGTTGTTCCTCTTGTTGTTCTTGTTGTAGTTGTTCTAGTTTTTGTTGCTGTTGTTATTGTTGTTGTTGCTGCTACTGATATTGTTGTTGCTGCTATTGCTGATGTTGTCGTTGCTGTTGCTGTTGTTGTTCATGCTGTTCTCGTTGTTTTTCCTCTTGTTGTAGTTATTCTTGTTTTTGTTGCTGGTGTTGCTGTTGTTATTTCTGTGGCTCTTGTTGCTGCTGCTGCTGCTGATATTGTTGCTATTGCTGATGTTGTCGTTGCTGTTTCTGTTGTTGTTTATGCTGTTCTCGTTGGTTTTGTTGTTGTTGTTGTTGTTTCTGCTGCTGTTTCTGTTGCTGTTACTGTTGTTGTTGTTATTGCTGTTGCTGCTGTTGTTGTTGCGGCTGTTGTTGTTGTTTTTATTGCTGTTGATCTAGTTGTTATTGTTGCTATTTTTGTTCTTGTTGCTGCTGCTGCTGTTCTTGTTGTTGTTGTTGCTGTTGCTGTTGTTGTTTCTGTTGTTGTTTTTGGTGTTGTTGTCGTTGCTATTGTCGTTGTTCTTCTTGTTCGTGTCGATTTTCTTTTTGTTGCTGCTGTTATTGCTGTTATTCTTGTATATGTGTTGTTGTTGTTGTTACTATGGTTGTTTTTGTTGTTATTACTGTTGCTGTTATTGTTGCTGTTGTTGTTCTTGTAACTGTTGTTGTTGTTTTTGTTGCTGGTGTTACTGTTGTTGTTGTTGTTGCTGTTACTGTTGTTGTTCTTGTTGTTGTAGTTGTTGTTTTTGTTACTGTTGTTCCTGTTGTTATTTCTGTTGTTATTGTTGTTCGCATTGATGTTGTTGCTGTTGTTGTTGTTACTGCTGATATTGATGTTCTTGCTGTTGCTGGTGTTGTCGTTGCTGTTGTCGTTGTTGATGTTGTTGCTGCTGTTTTTGTTGTCGTTGCTATTGCTGTTGTCGTCGTCGTTGTTGTTGCTATTATTGTTGTTGCTGTTGTTGTTTCTGTTGCTGTTATTGCTGCTGTTGATGTTGCTCCTGTTGTTGGTGTTGTTGTAGTTGCTGTTGCCGTTCTTGTTGTTGTTATCGTTACTGTTGTTGCTGTTACTGTTGTTGTTGCTGTTGCTGTTGCTGTCGTTGCTGTTGCTGTCGTTGCTGTTTTTGCTTTTGCTGTTGGTTTTGTTGTTGTTGTTGCTGTTGTTATTGTTGTTGTTGTTGTTGTTGTTGTTATTTTTGTTGTTATTACTGTTCATGTTGTTGTTGTTCTTGTTGTTGTTTTTGTTGCTGATGTTGCTGTTGTTGTTGCTGTTATTGTTGCGTTTTTGTTGTTGTTCCTGCTGTTGTTGGTGTTATTGTTACTGTTGCTGCTGTAGTTGTTGTTGTTATTTATGTTTTTGTTGTTGTTATTGTTGTTGCTATTGCTGTTGTCGTTGTTCTTGTTACTGTTGTTGTTGTTGCTGTGGCTGTTATTATTGCTGTTATTGTTTTGCTGTTGTTTCATTGCAGTTGTTAATATTATTGTTGCTGTTATTGTTGCCGTTGTTGTTACTGTTCCTGCTGTTCTTGTTGTAGTTGTTTTTGTTGCTGTTATTGTTACTCTTGCTATTTTTGTTGTTGTTGCTGCTATTGTTGTTATTGCTATTGTTTTTGTTGTTATGGTTGTTATTGCTGCTGCGCCTGCTGTTGTTGTTGTTATTGTTGCTATTTTTGTTGTTGTCGTTGCTGCTTTTGTTTTTGTTGTTGCTGTTGTTGTTGTTATTGCTGTTGCTGCTGTTGCTGTTGTCGTTGGTCTCGTTGTAGCTGTTGCTGTTATTGTTGTTGCAGTTCTTTTTGTTGTTGTCGTTGTTGTTACTGTTGCTGTTATTACTGCTGTTGTTGCAGTTGTTTCTGTTCCTGTTGTTGTTGTTCTTGTTGTTGTAGTTGTTTTTGTTGCTGTTGTTCCTGTTGTTGTTGTTTCTGTTGTTATTGCTGTTGTGTTGATGTTGTTTCTGTTGTTGTTGTTACTGCTGATATTATTGTTGTTGCTGTTGTTGTCGTTGCTGTTGTCGTTGTCGTTGCTATTGCTGTTGTCGTTGTTGTTCTTGTTGCTATTGTTGTTTTTGTTGTTGTTATTACTGTTGCTGTTATTGTTGCTGTTGTTGTTGTTACTGTTCCTGTTGTTGTTGTTCCTTTTGTAGTTGCTCTTGTTTTTGTTGCTGTTGTTGCTGTTGTTATTGTTGTTGTTGTTGTTGTTGCTACTGATATTGTTGTTGCTGCTACTGCTGATGTTGTCGTTGCTGTTGCTGTTATTGTTCATGGTGTTCTCGTTGGTTTTGTTATGGTTCTACTTGTTGCTTTTCTTGTTGCTGTTCTTGTTGCGGCTGTTGTTGTTGTTTCTGTTGCTGTTACTGTTGTTGTTGTTATTCCTGTTGGTGCTGTTGTTGTTGCGGCTGTTGTTGTTGTTGTTGATTTTATTGCTGTTGATCTAGGTGTTGTTATTGTTGCCGTTTTTGTTGTTGTTGTTGTTGTTGTTGTTGTTGTCACTGTTGTTCTTGCTGTTGGTGTTGTTGTTGTTGCTATAGATATTTTTGTTGTTGATACTGCTGCTGTTGTTGTTATTGCTGTTGATATTGCTGCTGTTGTTGCTATTGGTGTTGGTGTCGTTGTCGTTGTTCTTGTTCGTGCCGTTTTTGTTGTTGTTGCTGCTGTTATTGCTGTTTTTGTTGTTGTTGTTGTTGTTTTTGCTGTTGTTGTTTTTGTTGTTGTTATTACTGTTGTTGTTATTGTTGCTGTTGTTGTTTTTACTGTTACTGTTGTTGTTCTTCTTCCTGTAGTTGTTATTTTTGTTGCTGGTGTTCCTGTTGTTGTTGTTGCTGGTACTGTTATTATTGTTGCTGTTGTTGTTCTCGTAGTTGTTTTTCTTCTTGTTGTTGTAGCTGTTGCAGTTGTTGTTGTTTTTGTTTCTTTTGTTGCTGCTGTTGTTGTTGCTGCTGCTGCTGTTGTTGTTGTCGTTGCTGTTGTTGTTGTTGTAGGTGGTGTTGCTGTTGTTTTTCTTGCCGTTGCTGTTGGTGTTCTTCTTGTTGTAGTTGCTGTTGCTGCTGTTGTTGGTGATGTTGTTCCTGTTGTCGTTGCTGTTGCTGTTGTCGCTGTTCTTGTTGTTATAGTTGTTGCTGTTGTTGTTTTTGTTGCTATTGTTGCTGCTGATATTGTTGCTGTTGCTGATTTTGTCGTTGCTGTTTTTGTTGTTATTGTTGATGCTCCTGTTGTTGTTGTTGTTGCTGTTGTTATTCTTCTTCTTACTTTTTTTCTTGTTGTTGTAGTTGTTCTTGTTGTTACTGTTTCTGTTGCTCTTGTTTTAGTTGTTGTTTTTGTTGCTGGTGTTGCTATTTTTGTTTTTGTTGCTGCTGTTGTTGTTACTGCTGTTGTTTTTGATGTTATAGTTGTTATTGCTGCTGCGCCTGCTGCTGCTGTTGTTGTTGTTGTTGTTATTGTTGTTGTTATTGTTGATGTTGTTGCTGTTGATGTTTTTTCCTGCTGTTGCTGTTGTTCTTGCTTTTGTCGTTGGTTTTGTTGTTGTAGCTTTTGCTGTTATTGTTGTCGCAGTTGTTGCTGCGGTCATTGTTGTTGTTGTTTGTTGTGTTTGTTGCTGTTGTTAGTGTTGCTGTTATTGCTGCTGTTGTTGCAGTTGTTACTGTTCCTGTTGTAGTTTCTGTGTTTGTTGCTGTTTTTCCTGTTGTTGCTACTGTTGTTATTGCTGTTGGTGTGGTGTTGTTGCTGTTGTTGTTGTTACTGCTGATATTGTTGTTCTTGCTGTTGCTGGTGTTGTTGCAGTTGTTGCTGCTGTTGTTGTTGTCGTTGCTATTACTGTTGTCGTCGTCGTTGTTGTTGCTATTGTTGTTGCTATTTTTGTTATTACTGTTGTTGTTATTGTTGCTGCTGATATTGTTGTTGTTGCTATTGTTGATGTTGTCGTTGCTGTTGCTGTTGTTGTTCATGCTGTTCTCCTTGGTTTTGTTGTTGATGTAGCTGTTGCTGTTGCTGCTGTTGCTGTTGCTGTTGCTGTAGCTGTTTTTGTTGTTGCTGTTGCTGTAGCTGTTTTTGTTGTTGCTGTTTCTTTTGCTGTTACTGTTGTTGTTGTTATTGCTGTTTCTGCTGTTGTTGTTGTTTTTATTGCTGTTGATCTAGTTGTTGTTATTATTGCTATTTTTGTTGTTCTTGCTGCTGCTGTTGTTGTCATTGTTGTTGTTTCTGTTGTTAATTTTGCTGGTGTTGTTGTTGTTGCTATTGATATTTTTGTTGTTGTTGCTGCTGCTGTTGTTGTTGTTGCTCTTTCTGTTGGTGGTGGTGGTTGTGTTATTACTGCTGTTGTTGCTTTTGTTTGTGTTGTCGATGCTGTTGTCGTTGTTCTTCTTGTTCGTGTCGTTTTTCTTGTTGATGCTGATGTTATTGCTGCCGTTCTTGTTATTGTTTTTGTTGTTGTTGCTGTAGTTGTTTTTGTTCTTATTACTGTTGCTGTTATTGTTGCTGTTGTTGTTGTTACTGTTGTTGTTCTTGTTGTAGTTGTTGTTTTCGCTGGTGGTGTTGCTCTTGTTATTGTTGTTGCTGTTACTGTTGTTGTTGTTGTTGTTCTCGTTGCTCTTTTTTTTTTCTTGTTGTTGTTTTAGCTGTTCTGTTGTTGTTGCTGCTGTTGGTGCTGTTGTTGTTGTTGTTACTGTTCCTGATGTTGTTGTTCTTGTAGTTGCAGTTGTTGTTTTTGTTGCTGTTGTTGCTGCTGCTGATGCTCTTGTTGTTTTTGTAATTGCTGTTGTTTTTGATGCTGTTGTTGTTATTGTTTCTATTTTTGTTGCTGCTGTTGTTGTTGCTATTGTTGTTGATGTTGCTGTTGTTGTTCTTTATTTTGTTGTTTTTGTTGGTGTTTTTGTTTTTGGTGTTGTTTCTGTTGTTGCTATTGATATTGTTGTTATGGTTTTCATTGCTGTTACTATTTTTGTTGTTGTTGCTGCTGTTGTTATTGTTGCTGCTGTTGATGTTGTTCCTGTTGTTGGTGTTGTTGTAGTTGGTGTTGCTGTTCTTGTTATTGTTGTTGTTATTGTTACTGTTGCTGCTGTTGCTGTTCTTGCTGTTGCTGTTATTGCTGTTGCTCTTGTTTTTGTTTTTTGTTATTGCTGGTTTTTTTTATGCTGTTGTTATTGCTATTGCTCCTCCTGCTGCGGCTGCTGTTGTTGTTATTGTTTCTATTTTTTGTTGTAGTTTTTGCTGCTGTTGTTGTTGCTAATGTGGTTGTTGCTGTTGTTGTTCTCTATTCTGTTGCTTTTGTTGGTGTTTTTGTTGTTATTGGTGTTCTTGTTGTTGTTGCTATTGATATTTTTCTTGTTGTTGCTGTTATGGTTAGGGTAATGTCTATTGCTGCTGTTGTTTTTGCTGTTGTTGTTGTTGCTGATGTTGTTCCTGTTGTTGGTGTTGTTGTAGTTGCTGTTGCTGTTCTTGTTATTGTTGTTATTTTTACTGTTGCTGATGTTGTTGTTGTTGCTGTTGTTCCTGTTGTTGTTTCTGTTGTTATTGCTATTGGTGTGGTGTTGTTGCTGCTGTTGTTGTTACTGCTGATATTGTTGTTCCTGCTGTTGCTGGTGTTGTCGTTGCTGTTGTTGTTGTTGTTGCTGCTGCTGCTGCTGTTGTTGTTGTCGTTGCTTTTGCTGTTGTTGTCGTCGTTGTTGTTGCTATTGTTATTACTGTTGCTGTTATTGTTCCTGTTGTTGTTGTTACTCTTCCTTTTGTTGTTGTTCCTCTTGTTGTAGTTGTTCTTGTTTGTGTTGCTGTTGTTGTTGTTCCTGTTGTTATTGCTATTGTTGTTGTTGCTATTGCTGATGCTGTTGTTGCTGGTGCTGTTGTTGTTCATGCTGTTCTCGTTGTTTTTCCTCTTGTTGTAGTTGTTCTTGTTTTTGTTGCTGGTGTTGCTGTTGTTATTGCTGTGGTTGTTGTTGCTGCTGCTGCTGCTGATGATGATGATATTGTTGTTGTTGCTATTGCTGATGTTGTCGTTGCTGTTGCTGTTGTTGTTTATGCTGTTCTCGTTGGTTTTGTTGTTGTTGTAGCTGTTGCTGTTGTTGTTGTTGTTGTTGTAGCTGTTGTTGTTGTTGCTTCTGCTGTTCCTGTTGCTGTTACTGTTGTTGTTGTTATAGCTGTTGCTGCTGTTGTTGTTGCGGCTGTTGTTGTTTTTATTGATGTTGATCTAGTTGTTATTGTTGCTATTTTTGTTCTTGTTGCTGCTGCTGCTGTTCTTGTTGTTGTTCCTGTTGGTGTTTTTGTTGGTGTTGTTGTTGTTGCTCTTTCTGTTGTTGTTTTTGGTGTTGTTATTGTTGCTGTTGTTGTCCCTTCTTTGTTGTTTTTGGTGGTGTTGTCGTTGTTGTTGTCGTTGTTCTTCTTGTTCGTGTCGATTTTCTTGTTGTTGCTGCTGTTATTGCTGCTGTTCTTGTTGTTGTTGTTGTTGCTGTGGTTGTTTTTGTTTTTATTACTGTTGCTGTTATTGTTGTTGTTGTCACTGTTACTGTTGTTGTTCTTGTAGTTGTTGTTTTTGTTGCTGTTGTTGCTGTTGTTGTTGTTGCTGTTACTGTTGATGTTGTTCCTGTTGTTGGTGTTGTTGTAGTTGCTGTTGCTGTTCTTGCTATTGTTGTTGTCATCGTTACTGTTGCTGCTGTTGTTGTTGTTGCTGCTGTTACTGTTGTTGTTGCTGTTGTTGCCGTTGCAGTTGTTGCTTTTGCTGTTGGTTTGTTGTTGTTGCTGTTGTTCCTGTTGTTGTTGCTGTTGTTATTGTTGTTGTTATTTTTGCTGTTATTACTGTTGCTGTTGTTGTTGTTTTGTTGCTGATGTTGTTGTTGTTGTTGCTGCTGCTGTTGTTGTTGTTGCTGTTGCTGTTGTTATTGCTGTTATTGTTGCGTTTTTGTTGTTGTTCCTGCTGTTGTTGGTGTTATTGTTACTGTTGCTGCTGTAGTTAATGTTTTTGTTGGTGTTGTAGTTGTTTTGTTATTTATGTTTTTGTTGTTGTTATTGTTGTTGCTATTGCTGTTGCCGTTGTTCTTGTTACTGTTGTTGTTGTTGCTGTGATTGTTATTATTGCTGTTATTGTTTTGCTGTTGTTGTTTTTTGTAGTTGTTGATATTATTGTTGCTGTTATTGTTGCCGTTGTTGTTGTTACTGTTCCTATTGTTCTTCTTGTAGTTGGTGTTGTTTTTGTTGCTGGT
This sequence comes from Babylonia areolata, assembly GCF_041734735.1. NCBI lineage: Eukaryota > Metazoa > Mollusca > Gastropoda > Neogastropoda > Buccinidae > Babylonia > Babylonia areolata. Next base: position 448,601 of record NC_134902.1, on the reverse strand, counting down.
GTTGCTGTTATTGTTACTCTTGCTATTTTTGTTGTTGTTGCTGCTGTTGCTGTTGTTTTCGTTGTTATGGTTGTTATTGCTGCTGCGCCTGCTGTTGTTGTTGTTATTGTTGCTATTTTTGTTGTTGTTGTTGCTGCTTTTGTTCTTGCTGTTGCTGTTGTTGTTGTTATTGCTGTTGCGGCTGTTGTTGTTGCTGCTGTTGCTGTTGTTCTTGCCGTTGTCGTTTGTTTTGTTGTAGCTGTTCCTGTTATTTTTGTTGCAGTTGTTGCTGCTGTCGTTGTTGTTGTTGTTGTTGTTTTTGTTGTTGTTATTACTGTTGCTGTTATTGCTGCTGTTGTTGCAGTTGTTACTGTTTATGTTGTTGTTCTTGTTGTTGTAGTTGTTTTTGTTGCTGTTGTTCCTATTATTGTTGTTTCTGTTGTTATTGCTGTTGGTGTTGATGTTGTTTCTGTTGTTGTTGTTACTGCTGATATTATTGTTGTTGCTGTTGTTGTCGTTGCTGTTGTTGCTGTCGTTGCTATTGCTGTTGTCGTCGTTGTTCTTGTTGCTATTGTTGTTTTTGTTGTTGTTATTACTGTTGCGTTATTGTTGCTGTTGTTGTTGTTACTGTTCCTGTTGTTGTTGTTACTCTTGTTGTAGTTGTTCTTGTTTTTGTTGCTGTTGTTGTTGTTGCCATTGCTGATGTTGTCGTTGCTGTTATTGTTCATGCTGTTGTTATTGTTGTTGCTGTTCTTGTTGTTATTGCTGTTGTTGTAGTTGTTGTTTTTGTTGGTGTTGTAGTTGTGGTTGCTATTGATGTTAATGTTGTACTTGTTGCTTTTGTTGTTGCTGTTGTTGTTGTTGTTGCTGCTGCTGTTTCTGTTACTGTTACTGTTGTTGTTATTCCTGTTGGTGTTGTTGTTGTTGCGGCTGTTGTTGTTGTTGATTTTAATGCTGTTGATCTAGTTGTTGTTATTGTTGCTATTTTTGTTGTTGTTGTTGCTGTTTTTGTTGTCACTGTTGTTGTTGCTGTTGGAGTTGTTGGTGTTTCTGTTGTTGTTTTTGTTGGTGTTGTTGTTGTTGCTATTGATATTTTTGTTGTTGATGCTGCTGCTGTTGTTGTTATTGCTGTTAATATTGCTGCTGTTGTTGCTATTGGTGTTGTTGTCGTTCTCGTTGTTCTTCTTGTTCGTGCCGTTTTTGTTGTTGTTGCTGCTGTTATTGCTGTTGTTGTTGTTGTTGCTGTTGTTGTTTTTGTCGTTGTTATTACTGTTGCTGTTATTGTTGCTGTTGTTGTTGTTGTCACTGTTGCTGTTGTTGTTCTTGTTGTAGTTTTTGTTGTTGTTTTTTTCAGGGGGGGGGGGGGGGGGGGGGGGGGGGGGGGGGGATTTGCTGGTGTTGCTGTTGTTGTTGTTGCTGTTACTATTGTTGTTGTTGTGGTGGTTGCTGTTATTGTTGTTCTTGTAGCTGTTTTTCTTTTTGTTGTTGTAGCTGTTGCAGTTGTTGTTTTTGTTTCTGTTGTTGGTGTTGCTGATGTTTTTGTTACTGCTGCTGTTGTAATTGTCGTTGCTGTTGATGTTGTTGGTGGTGTTACTATTGTTGTTTTGCCGTTGCTGTTGTTGTTTTTGTTGTTGTTGTTGTTGCTGTTGCTGCTGTTGTTGGTGATGTTGTTCCTGTTGTTGTCGTTGCTGTTGCTGTTGTCGCTGTTCTTGTTATAGTTGTTGCTGTTGTTGTTA
>NC_134902.1:440000-441786 GCF_041734735.1 Babylonia areolata | reverse complement strand
AGTTCTGGGAACAGGTGATGACAACACAGGTATCAGTTCTGTGATGACAGCAAGGTAGAGGTAAGTGTTCAGGTTCACACAACACAGCACACGGACTGTCGTCTCATGAAGTGTCTGCACTTTGCTCTCACCACGTCAGGCAGTATATAGTGTGCAGCCAAGCCACGCCTCCATGCACTGACCCAACCACACATCGTATCTGCCAATGGCGTGAACATCATGAATATTAACCAGCTAGAACCAGCTAGAACCAGCTAAAACAGCCACAAGCCAGCTCAATGGTTTGTGAACAAAGAACGACATTGATATGTGTTTCCGTGTGTCTCTCTATAAACCTCTGTGTGTGTGTGTGTGCGTGTGTGTGTGTGTGTGTGTGTGTGTGTTGTTGTTGTTGTTGTTGTTTTGTGTGTTGTTGTTGTTTGTTTCTTTGTTTTTTGTTGGTTTTTGGACTGGCTGTCTTTTGGCTCTTGACTGTCATTTGGCTGTCTGGCTGTCTTTTGGCTGTCGACTGTCTTCTGGCTGTCTGTCTTACTTTCTGTCTGCCCGTCTGCATTCTTGCCTTTCCATTCGTTCACTAGGAAATGTCTGACAGTCTGTCTGTCTGTTTCTCTCTCTCTCTCTCCGTGCTTTACAGACAGTTAGCTATGAAAGGGACGCATTGTGAAACACCCACTGTGTGTCTCGTTGACATCACGATGAATGTAGGACAGTGTACACCAGGACATCCTGCTCCACTTCCGTCCCTATACTCCTCTGTCTGGCTCTCTGATGCATGCACAAAAATCGTAGGCAAACTGAACACAAACACGAACGACACACACACACACACTTTCTCTCACTCTCTTCATTTAAAAAAAAGAAAGAAAAAAAAGAAAAAAGATTTTTTTTTTAAATGGGGAGGGTGGGGGTGGGGATCGCGTAAAGACTGAGCGTTATGAGGGAAGAAACACAGGCGCCTGGATTTATCTCTTCTCCAAACCAATATCTTGCAACTGACTGACTGGAGATTTGTGTAAATGCAACAGGAACTACAGTTGCTCTCTAACTGTACCAAACTCACGATAAAAGAAAAAAAACTATCAAAGTACATGATACAAATTACGTAATGTAATATTCATCACGTAGAAGAACATCGGCAAGAAGATTAATACATGATCATTCAGATCGCCGTTGACCTCCTGAACAGCCATGACCCATTGGCTAGCTGGCGACATGAAGATATTGTCAACGCTTTCTGACTTGGGAGTCCTTGAGGACTTGCATCGCAGATCGCCTCCATCAGCAATGGAGAACTACAGGTGGGGGACAGACAAGACTCAGGCTTTGATGACGCTGACCATTCACGGGAGAACTGTGACGGCACAATGACTGAGCCCAGACATCCCCCCAGTGGACAGTCCGCCGGATCTGTTTACAGGAACCGACCCAACAGGTACTCTGCACGGCTGTTCGAAAAACAGAAATATGACGAAACTAAAGCATCGTCATCACTCATTGATATATTTGTGTATATGGCGGTATGTTTGTACTTTCTTAAAATGAACATGTATCCATGTATTTGCTATTTACATTTCAAAGTTAAAATTTTAAAAGTTCATTTTGTACAACAAAAATAGAAAATGAAGCCCTTTTCTTTTACAAACACATGTTACACAGGCTCCCTGTTGAAGCATGTATACGTTATAAATTATCTGTCTTTTCATATTTCCCCCTCTCAGATTCTTCACCAGACTACATTTCTGATCTTTTGTTCTGTCTACTCGCCTTCTCGGCCAATTCGTTCGTC